>NC_047155.1:1381268-1398768 GCF_009819705.1 Hippoglossus hippoglossus
CTTCACATGTTGTTTTCCTCTCATCTTCCAGATCTTCTACACGAATCCTCGCTACAATCCTTTTCATTCACCTGGTCCGTCAATGACATGATCCAAACTGACGCTGACCGTCACCCTGTTCGTTATCAGCTACACCATCTACAAACTCAGCGTCTCCGTCTGCTCTGCACCTTCATCCTGATTGCTCTGCTCACCACTGAAAACACCCTCTGAACCTGGCCTGCATGGCGGTCGATTGCTACGTCGCCATCTGCCTCCCTCTTCGCCACGTGCAGATCTGCACCGTCAGGAGGACTTTGATGCTGATTGGTTTAATCTGGGCGACCAGCATGTTGTCAGTTCTTCCTGATCTTTCATCACCTTGGCCACAGAGCCACTGGACTTCTTCCACTCCAGAGTGTTCTGCCTCAGGGAAACCGCCTTTCCAAGTCCACTCATTACCAAGAAGAGGGACATCTCATACACGGTGTTTCTAGTCTTAGTTTGGCTCATTATCTTTTATACTTACTTCAGAATTCTGTTCACTGCAAAAAGAGCAAGCAAAAACGCCAAGAAAGCCAGAAACACAATCCTCCTCCACGGATTTCAGCTGCTGCTTTGTATGACCACATATGTTGCCCCTCAGTTATTAAATGTGTTGCTGCAATGGTTCCCTCAGACTTATACAGACTCCCTCTTAGCTTATTATATTATTGTGCAGGTCCTGCCACGATCCATCAGTCCAATCATCTATGGGATACGAGACAATACTTTCAGGAGGTATCTGAAGAGGCATCTGTTGTGTAAAGTTAGTACAACCTAACCAAGCGTTCATAGACGGGCTCGTTGTTGAAAAGCTTCAATCAAACATCCTGCTCCACTTGTGTAAATCTAAACTGCTTGTCACACTATTCAGTTTTTCCAACTACACACAGGAACTGCAAGTCTGCTCAAAACACGATGAATTCAAACTGGTCATTTTTGTTACCTCTGCAAAGGAGAGACTGTTTTTGCCCCGGCCTGTTTCTTGATTGTTTATTTCTATGTTTGTCAGCAGGATTGTGCAAAAATTCCAATTAATAGATTTCCAGAAAGAACCCATTAAATGTTGACACAGATCTGAACTAAAGGGAAAATCCAGAAATCCTTTTAGAGATATGTTTTCATTTTCACTGACATTCAGAGAATAAGACTTGGATCTTGATGAAGAAACTCAGACATATTGATAGAAGTGATCTCTGTGAGTGTGAGTCACTTGGTGTGGCTTGATTGGAACAAAGGGCCTCGGAGGTACGAGCTCTTCTGACTCATTCTAGCTCCTGCACCAAGGAGGTGGAAGGATGTGATGTGTGTACGGAGAGAACCCATTCAGTTTCTCTAATCAATGACATGTAAAACAAATATAAAGTTGTACTATCCTAAATAAAAAGAGATCAGAGACTTGTAGAGTCAATGACAAGACACATTACAGCCCCACCACTTTGACTGACACTGTCAACAAGCCATGTTCACTCACACACACGTGGATATCATGACGTCATGTCTCATTCTGCAGGATACAGCCGCTCACTTGCCGGATATAAAGCCAACGATCTGCCCTCAGGCTCATTTCAGTCCTGGTGGAGGAGGACAGGTAAGTGCACTGTTGGGGGTGGGGCAGTGGTTCATGTTATCCCACTGTATCAGAGCAGTATCTTATTATCACGTTGTCTATAATGCTGGAACCCTTTTAAATGCATGTGCAGATAATATCTAACAACAGATTTGTTCTGCAACAATAACGACTTTTTGTCTCCTACATCAAGCATGTGTTCAGTTGATTTACCATATTTTTGTCCGTTTGAAGAGACCTCAAGACCTGTACAAGTGTAGGTGTGTGTGTGAGATGGATATTATTGGGTTTGAATGGTTTCACGTCAAACAAAAGGACGGATTCAGCTCTGCTGTTACAAAGCAAGTTTCAGGAAATCAGTCCTTTCTCTTCACGATGAGCTCACATCTGTCAGCGTAACATCTGGGATCCCTGCCTTCATTTATAATGGTTCTGCACTTACTATCATATCATGCTGCATCCTTTCCAATAAGCACACTGTATCTGTTTCTGCTTCATAAAATGTTTAATGCAAATCCATCCACGTCACTAGTGTGTGTTTTTATTCCGTATCTGGCCCTGCAGGCGTGTTTTTTTAAAACTGCTCTAAACATGACACGTCTGTCAGAGTGAATGTTGGTTTCAGATTGAAACTAGAGGTCTGTGCATGATAACCTGAACAGCTGATCAGAGGTATTCCTTTGGTTTCTGGTCCAGAGAAGAACGTGTTAAAGCTTGAATTTACAGGACCAATCTGAACACCACCTGAAAATATGTTAAATGTTTCCCTGTAACAGAGAGTTGCAGGATCCTCACATCGTCACCATGAATTCCTCCTCTTACAACTTAATGTGACAAGTTATCGAGACTCTCAGGGCACAGTTGTGGCCAAAGAATGTGTTCCTTCTGGCTCTTGGTCTGACCATCAACTACATCAACTGCACACTGATTCACACCTCAGGAAGCACCAGGTCAGAATCCTTATAATGTCTTTTATTATTATTATTATTATTATTATTATTATCATGATCATTGATCTTATCAGGGACTTCAGGTGGAAAGAGAAACTAACAGGAGAGTTTCATTGACTTCTGTTTCTTCTCCTCTCTTCCAGATATTGTACCTGAATCCTCGTTACATCTTATTCATCCACCTGGTGTTGAACGATATGATCCAGCTCACTGCAACAATCAGCCTGTTTTTCTTTAGTTACGTCTTCTACGAGATCCAAGCGACGCTCTGGTTGCCTCATCGTCTCCCTTGCCATCTTCACCACCCTCAACACGCCATTGAATTTAGCTGCCATGGCGGTGGAGTGCTACATCGCCGTCTGTCTACCGCTGCGACATGCGGAGCTCTGCACCATCAGAAGAACATACATTCTCATAGGTTGGATTTGGGCCATGAACATAGTTTCTGCTCTGTCAGATGTGTTTATCGTTCTGGCAACACAGCCTCTACAGTTATTTCATTCTACTATTTTCTGTGAGAGGAACAACCTGTTCCGACACCCTGTCAGTGTAAAGAAGAGGGAGGTGTCCTACATTATCTACCTGATTGGTGTTTGGTTCACGCTCCTCTACGCGTACTTCAAGATCTTCCTTGCTGCTGAAGCTGCTAAAGGGAGTAAATCAGGGGATGGAGATGCAAAGAAGGCAACTAAAACCATCCTGCTCCATGGCTTTCAGCTGCTGCTGTGCATGCTCACCTATTTAGCCCACGTTATAAGGAATGCCCTGTTGAACTTGTTCCCCAAACATTTTGTACACGTGTTGTTTGTTTCTTATATCATCATTCAGGTGTTACCCAGATTTATCAGTCCGATGGTTTATGGGCTACGAGACAAGACGTTCAGACAGCACCTGAAAAAGCACCTGATATGTAAACTGAGATCAACCATCACACCGTGGTGAAGTTCATGTTGCTGTGCAGACACATTTTAAACAAAGACTGAGAAGATGAGAACAAATACATTCTGACTTTATAACGTCAGGAAACATTCAGGAGTTTCTGTCTCAGTCTCTAGTTTCAAGTCTTCTTCAAACAGCTGATGTTCATTTAGTGAATTATGATCATTTAGAGTCAAACAGACCATAAAGCACCAGATGCATTGGGGGGGGGATACCACAGTGTGATTGACAGCTGGCACCGTCCAATGGGTGCAGGTGTCAGGTGTAGGTGGGGGTGCAGTAGAAATGTGCATCTTCACTTGCCTCACGGTTCAGTAACGAGTTAGCAGTCAACCAGTCGCATGCACCACGTCAATGCATCTCAATATAACAACATGATTATTATCTAATTATTAATCCAATCCTCAGTCATTACTGCTTTTTCATCAGCACAATCAGATAAATCTGAACTCGTTCGTTTTCTAGAACGTGCTTTTAAAAGTATTATCGACTATTACTGTTGTGTGTTCCGTACAAAATAAGGTTTTCAACTCAGAAATCAGACGACAACAGACATCCGTTCAGTTGAGACCTGTGTGCTGCACCTATAACACTCTACTGAGGCCACCCTTCACTGTGTCAGGGTGCCCCCCCCCCCCCCCCCCCCCCCCCCCCCCCCCCCCCTCTTAGCAGCACCACTGCATTGAGGTGCATTACTCCGCTGGTCAGCAAGTGGTTCTGCTCCTCTGCTCTTTTCTAATCACTCAAATGTAGAACTGATCTTTATAAAAACCTGCAGAATTCAGATTGAGGTTCATACAAACATGTATTTAGTCGTTAACGGAAGATGTCGGATCATGAATCCTGATGTCCTGGTCGTACACGTGTTGTGTTGTGTCGTGTCGTGTTGTGTTGTGTTGTGTTGTGTTGTGTGAGGCAGTTGAGCTGCGTGCGCACAACATTTTAAAACTTTTTGTGTATGTGTTTAAATACGTGTCTCATAAACACTAGAGCAAATAAAAGAAACACAAAGTAACCTACTCTACGTGTCCTAATAATTTCCGATGTGTGTTTATCGTTAACGTGTGAAGTGAGCGCAGGTCAGGTGGGAGTGAGGAGGGAGGACACATTCAATTAATTACCCTACTGTCATCACCAGGGACGACATGACAGCTCCCCGCAGGTGAAGCCAAACCATCTCAAATGCCCCCTGGTGGCTGACTGCAGTACATTTCATAAACCTGCCTCCTCCATGTTAGCAGATGGGACATGGACCAAAAGAAGAAATCATAGTAGATGTGATATAAATGTTTCTCTCTCATGGTTCCAGAGTGGAAACTCGGTGTAGAGCAGAGTGGAAACTCTGTGTAGAGCAGAGAGGGAACTCGGTGTAGAGCAGAGTGGAAACTCAGTGTAGAGCAGAGAGGGAACTCGGTGTAGAGCAGAGAGGGAACTCGGTGTAGAGCAGAGAGGAAACTCGGTGTAGAGCAGAGCGGGAACTCGGTGTAGAGCAGAGCGGAAACTCGGTGCAGAGCAGAGAGGAAACTCAGTGTAGAGCAGAGAGGAAACTCGGTGTAGAGCTTCATTAATCTGAGTGGAGCAGCAGATTCAGTTCATCACAGAGACACATTGTCACTTAACATATTCAAATAAAAAGTAAAAATATTGATCACAGCTGTTTTAAGGCACAAAGTTTAAACTGCATTGTTCTTGTTTTCTGTCTTTCTAAGAAAGTTTCCCAAATGTGAAAATGTTCCTTTAAAATACACACAACATGAACACAACATGAACACAACATGAACACAACATGAACACACAATAATCCCCAGTGTCATCTATCAACTTATATAAAGTCCTGACATCAGCACCTGCAGCAGATGTTAACCAGGTGCTGATGTGTGACGTCCTACTGGGTATGATCAGTGTTTTCATGCCTACTGACCTGAATACTGACTCATCATATATTGCTGTGTGTGTGTGTGTGTGTGTGTGTGTGTGTGTGTGTGTGTGTGTGTGTGTGTGTGTGTGTGTGTATGTATTATGTATCATGTGTGATGTTCTTTCTTCTGTTATTTCCTTTTTTTAGATTCATTATTGTGGATTTTCTTGAAGTTGTTGTCGCTCTGTTTACAGATTTTCTGTGAAATGTAATTTACAGGATAAAGAGACAGTTGTTTTTCTAAAGTGGTCGTAGTTCCTGTCTTTAAAATATTTATATTCTCAGACATAAAGCAGCTGTGGGTTTAATCTGACTCTTCGCTCTGAAAGAACTGAACCAGCTTCAGGACGAGTTGAAGAGTTTGTGACACATTAGATTTAGATAATTACTTGTTGTTCTGTGCAGTTCAACATTTCGTGGCATGTTTCCTAGAACAGAGTTTACTTTTAGAAAATAATATTCTATAGAATATGTGACACTTTGGAGCTCACAGAATAACCTTCAATATTGTTTTTTGTTTTTTCAGACTCTGCCATTCCAGACATGAATGTATCATCTGTTAATGGCTCTTTTGTCGTGAATGCGACGGAGCGAGACACCTTCACCTCAGCTGTGACTAAGAATGTGATGGTGACGGTGCTCTGCATTTCCATTAACTACATCAATAGTGCTCTGGTTCACACCTTCAGGAAGCACCAGGTCTGTTCCCACACAAAACTCAAACAGGATGAATGGAAACTGACTCTTCTGAAAGAAATCTGTATTTTATTTAAACGAGTCATTATTCATTTTCCAGAACAGATTATTTAAAATATTGAGAAGATAAAGAGCAAATGTATTTGAAAGCGTATTGTCTCATAGAGAACAAACTGTGGTGAAGATCTTTATCTGAAGTATAATTTAAATACATGACAAAGATCTGAGCACAGTTACGTTCAGGATCACTTTCATCCGCCCTGAAGAGCAGCAGCTTTAATGTCCCTCCAGAGGACAAACTGCTGAGACGGTGAGAACCAGCTTCATGTTTGGTTTAGAGACAGAAAGAGACCGTATGCCACACGTGAATATCCAGGTTCAAAGGATTTAATCAACCGAACAAAGGGAACAAAAAACTGTAACAATTTCTATGAGAAAAATAAAATTGCTTCTCCAAAGCAAAACTAAATAATATTATGTTATTAATTGGATTCCTGTTTTTATGCCTCAGTCATATTCAGCAGCACAACGTTGTCATGACCTTATCAGACTTGTTCTACTGTTCACAGATATTAGGTAAATATGGTATTATTATCAAAAATGATAAGAATAATAATAAATGAGAAACTAGTAAAAAATAAATAAAATAATGAGAAGAAGCTACGGAGAAGAACTGAAATTATTAAAAAAGGAAATATAAAGTTGAAGGTGAGTTCAGATTCTCCGGGAGCACAATAATAAAAATGTGTGTTTAAGAGATTTAAGAGCCTCACAGATCTCTTCAGGGTCTCGCCCCCCCTTCAGAAAGTTACCGAATATTTGAGTTATATTGAAGCTATGAGTTTGTTTCTGTGACTTGTTGAGAGTCACTTTTATTCGCCTGCTGTTTTCCCCTCACAGATCTTCACCTCGAGCCCTCGATACCTTCTGTTCATCCACCTGGTGATAAACGACATGATGCAGCTGGCCCTGTCCACCCTCCTCCACATCATCAGCTACGCCCTGTACAAGATCAACGTCCCCTTCTGCCTCGTCCTGCTCATCGTCACCATCACCACCACCCTCAACACCCCGCTGAACCTGGCTGGAATGGCGGTGGAGTGCTACGTCGCCATCTGCATCCCCCTCCGCCACGGTCAGATCTGCACCGTCAGGAACACCTACGTCCTGATTGGTCTGATCTGGGCTGTGGGTGCTCTTTCTATCCTACCCGACCTCTTCATCCTCCTGGCCACTGAGCCTCTGCAGTTCTTCCACTCCAGGGCGTCCTGTGTCAGGGACAGGGTGTTCAGGAGCAGCTACAGCCTGAAGAAGAGAGACGCATCGCACATCGTTTGTCTCGTCTTCGTTTGGCTCGTGCTCTTCTACACGTACCTCAGGATTCTGTTCACTGCCAAGGGAGCGACTGCAGACTTTCAAAAAGCCAGAAACACTATTCTGCTCCACGGCTTCCAGTTGCTGTTATGCATGATTGTTTATGTGAGACCCATGTTTGAACAATGTCTGCTCTACCTGCTGCCCCAGAACTACTCCACCATACGCTTTTCCTCCTACGTCATTGCCCAGATCCTGCCGCGCTTTGTCAGCCCCATCGTCTACGGACTGCGAGACCAGCTCTTCAGGAGACATGTGAGAAGGTACCTGCTGTGTAAAGTCAGTACGAGCAACAACCAGCGGAAACACGTCACCGGGCCAAAAGTGAGGATTCAACTGAAGTGACAGCTTCACAGTGACAAACCGCTAATATCAATATCCAGCAGAGAAACCACGTGTGATCAGCCATTTGGTTCTAAATTCTTCTGATTATGTTTTCACTTTTTAATATCTATTAAATCATCAGACTAATACAAATAAAATCAACAAATACTAAAACTCTAACTTTTAGTGAACATTTCCAAATTCTTCAGGTTTCATTTGAAAAATTCTAAGGTACAACATTGTTGAGTTAAAATATGAGTTATTAACACCAATCGATGGTTCTGGAAGCCGAGGATCATGGGTAATATCCAGCGTTTGTCAGTGAGTGGGACGACACAGTCAGAGCTCCACTTCACAGACTGACACACGGATTCTTCTCCACATGAAAACCACCAGCGCACAGTGAGGAGCTCGCTAGCCGGTGGAAAGGAAGCTGCAGCACACTCGTCTTTACAGATTCTTACTTCTTGACGCTGCTTGTTGTCGTCATGGCTGAGGCTGGGACACGATCAGAAAAGAGAACCGCAGAACAACAAAAAAGATAAAAGGGGAAAAGATAAAGCAGGAGAAAGGATTCAAAACAGATCCGGACTTCTTCCTCCTACACAAGTCGTCTCGTGTTCATTGTGTTTGTGAATTGTGTATTTGTTCCCCTCCTTCTAAAAGGAGCTTTTTACTGCAGGAGACGCTGGGAACACAACTGCTTGACAAACATGAGAAGTTCCTCGTGGGGGCTTTAAATAAAACGTCTCCTTAGACTGTTACATATTGTCATGGACATTTTTCATTTTCAATAAAAAGATTTCAGACCAATGGTGAAATTGAGTAACTGAGACAGTAACTGACGGATTAATCACTAAGTAGACCGACCCAATGGGAGGACAACAGTGTCCCCGCAGGAGGCCACGGTGCGTCCATCACTTCATGGAGACACTGGTCTCAAGTCAAATCAAGGCCATAAACATCACAGGATAAATAAAAGATGCTTCGATCTCACTGACGTCAACATAACCGTCACAAGCTCCTCCCTCCGGCATTACCATGTTTTCCTTTTCTCTGATGAACTCTGACGTGTTTATAAAGACCGGTGTGAAGAGACGTCTGCCGTCAGCGTCTGACCTGGACTCAGGTAGGAACAGGACAGGGGGGGGGGGTGAGGCAGCTGCAGACTGCAACTCTCTGCTGAACCACTTTACACAGTTCAGTTCAAGATTTAGTTCAATGTCAATGTTTTAAAAACATTCTTTACATTGCTAGCTACTCTTTTATCAGGAAGAATGTAAACGTGAATATCAATAATAATTAGAGATAAATCTTAGGAGTTTACAGCCTGTGTTTCCGACTGTTGTGACTGTTGTATTTGTGTTGACACTTCATTTAAGATGAAGCTCAGTATGATATTGTTGTCAGTTGCGTTTCTATTTCATGTATTAAAACTGCATGTTTTAGCAGCTGATTGGTCTTATTAATGTTAAACTGTTTTTATAATGAACTAATGGACATGAATAATATCATGTTCACGTTTAAAACCCTTTAACGTATCAGCTTTAGTTCGTATAAATGAAATAATAAACACCAGTGCGTGTTGTATGAGTCGATGCTCTTGTCCAACAGGTAGTGAAGGAGACAGAAAAGGCAAAAGGTGAAAAGGGAATAATGGCAGAACGATGAAAGTCATAAAACTCAAATCAAGCAGAGCTCTCATTGATGTAGGAAATATTTTGATCTGAAAAGTGAATTTCAGTGTCATTGTTTTCAAATTACCTGAAAAGAATAAGATATCAGATTCACATGAACTTGATTATTGAATTTCTTTTACATTTGAGAGGAAAAACGTGATATTTTCTACAGACAAATAAAACTAATATACCTTTTATTTGCTTTTGAGGTTTTTAAAAACTTGGTCAAACTACTTCATGTGCGTCACAAAGCTGCTGTTTTAATGTCATTTCCCAGCTGTTGACTGTAGATAGATTGATCCGGCTGATTCCAACATGTCTGCCTCTGTCTGTGCCTCAGGTCTCAGTCGATCATGAGCTCGTCAGTGGCTCCAGGAGGCAACAGGAGTTTTCCTCATCAGGTGAAGCAACAGTCTCACTGTCACATCTTTACAAAGGAACATGAAAATGTTGTTTATTTTGATCTGAACATTTGTTTTTGATTCATTTTTAAGTTTTAAAATCTTGAAGCTGTTTAATTCTTTAAGACCAACGCAAATACAAATGTAGGAAAGTTAGGTTTGCCACCATCGTGTTCTCTTCATCAAGTCCACATTTGAAATGAAGTTAAAGAGTAAACTCTATTGACTACTTGTAAAAACTGTTATTTTGATGTAAACTGACAAGTTATTAATACGAATGCACATAAGATACAGGAGATTAAATTGAATTTGAATCATTACCTCAACCTGCTTAAGCTGTGTCTGTGTGTGAGTGTAAAAGAGAGGATGATGCTGCTGACTCACAGCCTGTTGCTGCTCATGAAAAACTAAATATGAACCTGCTGCAAGATGAAACTCTGAAAGCAGGTCAGCTGATAGAAACACAGAGAAGGATTAGGATCTGCACTTTGAGGACTCTGTGTTTCTAAAAGTCTTTTCTGTCTCTGCTACTTGGCGCCCCCTGCAGCTGAATCAGGTCACCTTCACCAGAGACACCTTCACCTCAGCGTTTGTGAAGAACATGATTGTGTTTGTGTTGTGGCTCATCCTCAGTTACATCCACAGCACCTTGGTTTCCACGTTTTTCAGACACCAGGTACAAACACACGCACACAAACAATAGAACAGACTCAAAGGGATTTTCTATTCTTCAATCTGAACGTCTGTCTTTGAGATGTACGACAGACAGAAACATCAAATCCTCACATTTTAGGAGCTGGAAACACGAAATATTTTAATATCTTTGTTTAATAAAAGTTACATGAACCTTTAACTGAGTGTTGAAAGCATTGGCAATTAATCTTCTGTAAATTAACTAATCACTTTATCAACCTTTATAAATATAACATATATTACTTCAGTATTTTCCCTTTTCTGTACTTTTTAAAAGATTAAAAATTCATTGTTTGATCAATATATCACTGGCAGAGTAACTGTTGATGAAAATAAATGTTAGCTGCAGGCCTTTGTGCACTATGTTCAATTCATATTTGATATTGTTGTATTAGAATTATTTCATTTACACTCAGAGCTGTTGCTGTTTCCCCCCCCCCCCCCCCCTCTTCACTTGTCTTCCTCCAGACCTTTTACGAAGACCCTCGTTATATCCTCTTCATCCACATGGTGATAAACGACGCCATCCAGCTGACCGTCACCGTCACACTTTTTGTCTCAAGCTACATCTTCTACAAGATCAACGTGTCTTTCTGCTGCCTCCTCATCCTGGTGGCCGTCTTCACCACCAGGAACACCCCGGTCAACTTAGCTAGCATGGCCATTGAGCGCTACATTGCCATTTGCAAACCTTTGCGCCACTCGCAAATCTGCACAGTGAGAAAAACGTACATGGTCATCGGGGTGATTTGGTTTCTGTGCGCGGCTCCAGATATCACAGATCTGTTTGTGACTCTGGCCACTGAATCCCTGAGCTTCTTTCATGGGTCGGTGTTGTGTTTGCGCCAGAACGTGTTCAAAGACCCGATCCTCGCGCTTAAGAGACAAGCGTTTGACATCATCTATTTCTCCTTTGTGTTTCTGACTCTGATCTTCACCTACTTCCGAATACTGTTTGCAGCGAGAGCCGCGGCCACAGAGAAGATGTCGGCACAGAGAGCCAGGAACACCATCCTGCTCCACGGCCTCCAGCTGTCCATGTGCCTGCTCTCCTACATCTCCCCCAGTGTGGAGCTTGTTCTGCATCTCATCTTCCCTGGTCGAATCCGGGAGATCAGATTTGCAAACTACCTCATCGTCTACATCCTGCCGCGTTTCCTGAGCCCCATCATTTACGGCGTGAGAGACAAAAAGTTCAGGAAGTACTTCAAGATGAACCTTCTGAGCAACAGGTGCCGGGAGAAGCTGAAGAAAGTGACACCACAGCACTAACAATGATTATACAGCAATAAAAGTGGAATTTTGTCAGACTGAATAAAAATGTCCACACTGTTGAATCATACCCTCTGGTTTTTAATGGCTTCATTAAAAATGTAAAATTAACAACGATGTTGATATTTACATTATAGCAAAACAACGTCAGACTGACAGGCCGGAGTCCCCGCCTCCCAATTTATAACCTCCACCAAGCAGTCCAATGACAGGAAACACCATCTGAAACTAGAAGGTCACTCGCTGAGTCAGTCGTTTTCCTGCCAACTGACAAACAAGTGCTGATGAAAACACAACCTCCATTGGCGTAGAGAACAACAGCTTGAGGTGTTGATGCAAAACATTACCATGTCACAGTGAAGATGACCTTTAGTGACCTTGTGCCAAATATAACGTATTCATGAAAACGGGACGGAGAACATAACCAGCGCCTGTGGTCCCGTCTGCTGCCGGCGCAGAGGCACAAAGAAGAAGAGATACATTAATATGAACTTATTAATACAATCAAGGAAAAAGCTGTGGAAAACTTTACGTCTCGTCAACATAAACAGAGAAAAACTAAAAATGTTTTCCCTGCGACAGTAGATTTTAGAAATATAATTACGGTGCCAGACGTAGTCAGTGGAACAAGTAACACTAAACAAGGAGTTAGTAGAGAAACACTCAAACCATCATGAAGAGCCAACAGACGACCATAGTCAAATACCAGTGAGACAACTGGTTCAGGAGAACTGGTCTGAAAGACAACTGGTTATCAAGGAGACTGGATTCTGGTGGTTTCCACAACAATCAGAGCAAAACCAAACACAGTGGAACCAAACCTTTAGTGACCTGGACACATCGGCCTTCTGCCACATTGTGACAGGTTTATTGTTTTTAACACAAACATGTGGACGTCCTGTTCTCTCCTCTTTAGTTTAAACCAGGTCAACAAGGAGAGAATCACAAACACACACAAGACAATTCAAAGGAAGTACGCTTCTCTGTGATGACGTCAATTAATACATCCTCCGTTTATATTAGTAAAGAAAGGTCAAATCGAGGACAGCTACTTAGCTCATGTGAGGCTAACGTTAGCAAAACTGTAACTTCAACTAAAGTTAAACAGAAGTGATCAGGCTAAGTTAGCGTTCATCACTAGACACAGTGTTGTGCAGAACCTGACTGTCATCATATACAGTTTATCTATCTGTCTATCTATCTATCTATTTATCTATCTATCTATCTATCTATCTATCTATCTATCTATCTATCTATCTCTCTATCTATCTATCTATCTATCTATCTATCTATCTATCTCTCTATCTATCTATCTATCTATCTATCTATCTCTCTATCTATCTATCTATCTATCTATCTATCTATCTATCTATCTATCTATCTATCTCTCTATCTATCTATCTATCTATCTATCTATCTATCTATCTATCTATCTATCTATCTATCTATCTATCTCTCTATCTATCTATCTATCTATCTCTCTATCTATCTATCTATCTATCTCTCTCTCTTTATATATATATATAAACCGTATCTCTCCCTGTTCATCTCTTCAGCTCAGGGATCTGAAGTCTCCTCATACTCAATCATGACCTTTAACCTATCCCTATGACGACCTGATCAATACACACACACACACACACACACACACACACATACACACACACACACATACACCCCCCCCCAGACCTTATAAACGAGGGCTCAGGCTGTTGGAGGAGTCACTGACAGTCAGTGAGTCACAGAGAGTGAAGTTTGGTCCGTCTGTGAATGAAACATCATCATCGTCACTGTTATCATTTCTTTATGTTGTGTTGGGCTTCACACACGTGTTTTGGTGGATGTGTAAGTTTGTGTCCACAATGTAAATAAGATAATTGTAGACGTCTCAAAGTTTTCTCTGCTCTAACTTGTTTTATCGTTTCCTTACAGACTGTGCACTGAATGTTTATGGGATGCTGAGTGAAGTAAGTCTTTAAATATGTGGTACAATGTGTATGAATACATTTATACTGTAAACCTGTTGTATTGTAGTATTTACTAATAGTACACATGTGTCTGACAACATGTTGAGGTGTCTAAGCTATTAACATTGTTATCTGTCTATTTATTACAATGAATCAAACTCGTTTTATAATCATTTCATCTGTGCCTGACAAAGGAGCAACGCAATTCAGGAAATCAGCTTCTGTGTGCGTTTGTCTGTGTGAGAGTCAAAGTTACTACACTGCTTTGAAAGGTTGTTTGTTAAGTTAACAAATGATTTATCTCTGATCTTCCTGCAGATTTTAAAACACTGTGAACCATGACGTCCTGAACACGTGTGAATGATTGTAGATATTTACAGGTTATTTCTGCTTATTGTATATAAATCATTACAATATTTACATTTACCTTATTTCTTATAATGTCAACATGACAGTCTTTCATAAAGCCCTGCGTGGAGTTTGTGTCAGAATTATAAAATACAATGTACATGCATGTTCTGGTCGAAAAGTATTTAACCCAAATACTCTCACGTGTGGATGAATTTCAGAAAATGTGCCTTGTAGTGAATCTTCTAATATTGAAATCTGTCATCATTAAAATGAGTCGCTGCAGAATTCAACCACAAAACGCTGCATGAATACAACTGTTTGTATTTGTCTGTAAAACATTGTGATTTTCTGTTTCTTCAGCTTGTGACGAGGAGTCAGAGTCTTTTTTTTCCAAGTGAATGCAATACGCTTCCGTACGTATGAATGAGATCCATTTTTTACAAGATATTTATTTCTGCTAATGTTGATTCAAAATCATTCTGGTTCCTCTGTGGTTTTTCTTCTGTCTTATGACCGAAATAAATTATTTTATCAATTAAGAAAAAAAAATTCTTATATATTATCAAATAAAACACATTTTACATGAGATGTGAAGATTTGGTCCAGAAGAAAATATGTATTTCATCTTAATTAATGAATATAAATGATAAAGCTTGTGTCTGGTGTGTGTTTGCAGCTCTGACTGAGCGGAGCTGAACCGTCATGAACTCCAGCAAACGTCTGGACAGTCTGAACGAGGCTCTGACTAAGAACTTCATCACCTTCGCTCTCGGCTTCATCATCAACTGCATCAACGGAGCTTTTGTCTTCATCTACTTCAAGAGCCAGGTTTTCCACAGAGACCCCAGGTGACTTTCTTACTGAACTACAGATGTTTGTTACCGATCAGTTGAAGTCTGTATCTGCTGATCTCTCTCCTCTCCTGCAGGTATGTGCTCTACATCCACCTGGTGATCAACGACATGATCATGTTAACAGTTTCTGTGGCGCTGCACATCTTCACCTACACGGTTCCTCTGAGCTTCGCTCCCTGCGGCTTCCTGCTGCTCATCTTAGTCACAACCAACAAGTGGGTGACTGTGATCCAGAGAGAATGAATAACTCTGTTTGTCAGGTTTCTTCAGATCTTATCTCTGAACACAGAACTTATTTTAAGATCTTTTAGGTTGTGTGTTTCTCAAACTGGAATTTCCTGACCTATGTTACATCCATGTGAAATCTAAAGACATGTCAGTTACTAATCAGATAGTTAATGAACTGCAGGTCTGGTCACATGTCAGTTGTGTTATATTCACGTCACAGAGCAAAGAAAAAAGAAAAACTGAATTTCTGTAAATAGATTTAATTCTCTCGTCTAATTCCATGTTTTAGAATATATGAATATATCTATCTTTGAATACAAAAAGAAAATGTGCAAAGGAAAATGAGACATGCGTTCAGCCACTACAACAATATACAACTAAATCAAAAGACCACAACACACAACATGACACATGAGACGATGAATAAATAAAAGAGACAGTGGAACTTAACAAGTAGTGAAGTATCATTTGAGGAACTTTTTAGGGGACTAACGTTTTACCTTCCACCTTATTTTCCTTTATCAGGTCTTTGTCTTTAATGTCAGTTCATTGTGAAGCTCTTTGAGCTCATGTATGAAAGGCCCGATATAAATCATGTTGTATTATTATTATGATTCAGTTTATTTTCTGAACCTTTCACTTGTTCTCTGGTTCAATGCAGTTATGAACATATTGACAAACGGTCTTTAATCACAGTCATGTTGCAGATTCAGATTAATGACACAAAATAGATTCAACAAGAAAAGTTATGATTGTAATCAGTCGCTTGTCAGACTTTAACATCACAAATATACAAGATAAATGTAATGAGATGATGAGAATCTATCAAACTTTGTGCAGAAGTTCTTGATTAAAAAAAGAAATCCCATGTGTGTCACGTTTCTCTTTGTGCAGGAACAGTCCTCTGAACCTGGCCGGCATGGCAGTCGAGCGTTACATCGCCGTCTGTCGACCTCTTCACCACGTCCAGATGTGCACGGTGCAGCGCGCCTACGCTCTGATCGCTCTCATCTGGGGCGTCTCCCTCATCCCTGCCCTCACTGACATCATGATCGTCTTCGCCACCCGGTCCGTGGACTCGAGGCCTGTGGTCTGTTACCCGTCATACGTGTACAACACAGCGCACCACAAGGCTCAGAGAGAGGTGGTTCAGGTGAAAGACTGAGTTTGTTAAAGCCGGAGCACAAACAAATGTCACTTCCACTTTTCATCAAGAGGTCACGTGACACAGGTTACACATGAACCACGAAACAACCGACTTACAGATTTAGAAAAATGAAGTGTAGATTCATAGGCTAACATAAGCTAACATATGCTACCAGTGATATAGAGAAGTATTTTTATGTGCAACCCAAGAGTAATATTTGCGAATTATGGTATAAAAAATATATTTTCAATGCACGTTGAGACAATGTTGACGTTAAAACTGACATCAGCTCAAGTTTCATTTTGTCGATTTATTTGAACTCCTGACGAAGTCCAGGTTTAAATGTTTACTCAACTTTTTGGGACGTTAAATATTTGTTTCGATTCGAGCTCAACAAGTTCACACTGTGTTGATTAAGCCAATCAGAATCAGCAGTGTGATCTACAGTGTTTGTGTAATAACTCGCACTGCCAGAGGGGGGAGACAAAAGCCCTGCACTGCAGCTTTACAGCATCAGCTTGTGAGGGTGTAATGTTTTGAGGACCAAAGGACGCCGCCCCCCGGAGTTTATTATTCATTGAGTGTCAAACAGACCATAAAGCACCGGGGGTGTGTGTGGGGGGGGGGGGGGGATACCACAGTGTGACTGACAGCTGGTACCGTCCAATGGGTGCAGGTGGCAGGTGTTGGGGGGTGTGTCATCAAGCTCTCAGTCAGGCTCCACCCCCTGCTCCTCCAAATATGGTTACTTCTGGTTTCAAAAAACCAAGATGGCGCTGAACAAAAAGTCAAAGTGAGGCTTCAGAGCAGCAGCTCACCGACCAACCTGTGACGTCTCGTTGGGTTGATACTTGAGTTCAACTTTATTGTAGAAATCTCCTGCACAACATTTTACAAACTCCATCACACACAAGGTCACAACAGAGAAATGAATTCACACATTACAGATTAAAGTGATTTTCTCTCCGTCAGGTTCTTATGTTTTCCTTCGTCTTCCTGACGTTGATCATCACCTACCTCAAAGTCCTCTGCGCCGCCCGGACAGTTTCCGGATCTTACCGGGCCTCGGCCAGAAACGCCCGCAACACCATCCTGCTGCACGGAGTCCAGCTGTTC
>NC_047155.1:1401268-1596268 GCF_009819705.1 Hippoglossus hippoglossus
GACACACGTGTGTTGAGGATCATAACAAAGTCACATGATGACCTCTCCATACAGTGAGAACTTGAGCCTGTCAGGAACTGACTCTGTCAAACATTTCTTATCCTGAAGTCACAAAGAACTGAGACGGGCTTGAAGATGAAGTGAAATCATCATGTTGAGACAAGTGTCTCCACAGAATAACACAAGCTGTTCAACACAACAGGCCCAAAATGTCCACTGTCTTCAGGACATCATCTCTCAGACACTTTCTGTCCCTTGTCTCTGCTGTGAACCTCCCATCAGCAATTATTTCCCAGCATGCTGCTGTTCCCAGAGGCCTGCTACAGTCTCCCCCTTGTGGTTGTTCTGAGGTGGTGTCGAGAACGTACAACAAGAATCTTCATCTACGTTTGTATAAAACGTCCTCGGGTCAGTTTTCTATTAAATATGGTAAAATGTTTATGAAACAGTTTCCTCAGAGACTTAAAGATGCTCTGCTCTTCATCGACTCTTCTTCATACTGTAAATGTGACATTCACTTTTCTTCTGGTTGTTTCCATGATGTCAAACTGGTGATTTTGTTCTTTTACCTGCACCAAGGACGATATGTTCCCACCTGTTTGTTTGCAAGAGGAAAGAAAAGCAGAGTCATGATTCCAGTGAAGTCGGTGGAAGGATGTTTATTGAGCATTAAAGCAGAGACAAGTAGAAACAGGACTTTTCTCTCTGAGATGTTTTTCTTCTCGTTACATCTGGTTTGTCACAGAGGAAATGATCCATGTGTTTGACTCATAGACTGAATATAAAGGCTTTGACTGGGATGTGCTGCTGTTATACTACAGCGCCACCTGTGGGTCAAAAGTAGAAAAGCCACCACCGCTCTGCACCTGATGCAGAAATGAAAACGTCCCATTTTTAAGTCCAGAGTTTTGATCTTTTGTGTCAAAGACAAAACTCAGATTTTAAACTCAAAGTGATTTCAATGTGTTTAACTTTGTGTGGAACTAAATCAATTTGTGACGTGAATCCAGGAACTTTAAGATCATAAACAAACATATACACAGAATGTGGTTCTACACACATGGAGACATACTGAGGGACAAAGGTGGACAATAATAAAGACAAACTTAAATACACTGTATGTGACTCTTTACAGAGGGTTTATATATTCTGCTTGTGTCATTTCAATAAACACATTCTTCATGTGAATAAACACAATCGGGGCAAGAAGGTTGCTGGTTTGAATCCGGTTCAGATGGGGTCTTTCTGTGTGGAGTCTGCATGTTCTCCCCGTGTTTTCTCCAGGTTCTCCGGCTTCATCTCACAAACACATGCAGATTAGGGGTTGTGTAGATTGGAGACTACACACAAGCTGCTGCTGCTTCAGCCTCTGGATCCTCAGGACACAGCTCAGCCTCCGTCCACACACACTGTCCTCTTCACACTCACCTTCATCAAGATCACAATCTGTTGAGAGAAGAAGACATCAGTGTTACAGAGACTCACTTCATCAGCTGTGAGTCAGTGATGCAGCACATCCAGTAGAAAGAGCAGCAGGGACTTCAGTCCTGTTCAGAGGTGGAGCAGCTTCCTCTCTGCTTCATGTTCACGTGTTGGAATGAACACGCTAAGAGCTAAGTGTGTTTCCACGGCATGTCAAAGTGCAGAGTGGACACCTAAGAGGTGGATTTACTGCTGTTACAGGTGAAGACATGTTTCACTGTGTGTTGATGAACATCTGCTTCTGACAAACTGGGACCAGATGAGACAGATGGACCTCAGCAGAGGTTCTGCTCTGTATAAAGAGCTCCTGGTTACCATGGTGATGAGGAGAGGCTTCAGTCCCACTGATCTCAGAGCTGTGACAAAGATCCACCTGATCAGTTCTTCACTGATGAAGTGAGAGAACAAACTGTCTCAGATCAGATGAAGACGACACCGTCTCTGTTCCTCGTGTGAGGCTGTCAGCTGTGGTCCAGCTTCATTTCCTGTTCACATGAAAACAACAACAACTGTCGTCTTCACGTCGACTCAATCAAATGATCCCAAGCAGCTTGTGGCTCGTCTGATTGGCCGACTGTTGTCTCTCTGTGTTTCTGTCCAATCCTGACATCTGTCCTCATTGTCCTCTCACAGCTTCACTGAGGAAACACTGAGGCCTGAACTACGAAGACACTTCAACATGTCCAGGAGATCTTTCTGAGATCCAGCTCAACTGAACCTGACAGACACAGTCAGGCTAAGTGGTCACATGACGCTGGTTATCAACTCGTTAAGTTAACTCAGGTTTTCCTCATCGAGATCTGAGCGTGCACATGAAAGGGGCGGGGTCTACTGTGTGTGACCAATCACAGACATGGACAGTTTGACTGACAGCAGAGCCTCATATTTCACAACCAGGATCAAACTGTTCTAAAATAAAAATCAGAGGAGAACAAACACATGATCCAGAATAAAAGAAACTCAGTCACAGCTGCTAAATGCAGGAAGAACAGCTGGTGAAACATCTGGGATCGTGTCAATGTGTAAGTTACAGCGCCCCCTGGTGGCATTTGGTAAAAATATATTACGTGACCACGACATAATAACGTGTGAACGAGATAAATAACTCGAGGCCACGAGATCTGAATCTGTTGTTTACTAACAAGACGAGTGGAAGACACACACTGACTCACTGTCTCTGAGGACACACACTGTCTCACTGACTCTGAGGACACACACTGTCTCACTGTCTCTGAGGATACACACTGAGTCACTGACTCTGAGGACACACACTGTCTCACTGTCTCTGAGGACACACTGTCTCACTGTCTTTGAGAACACACACTGTCTCTGAAGACACACACTGTCTTTGAGAACACACACTGTCTCTGAGGACACACACTGTCTCACTGTCTCTGAGGACACACACTGTCTCACTGTCTCTGAGGACACACACTGTCTCACTGTCTCTGAGGACACACTGTGGTGGACACCTCTGACATCACTCCTCAATAGAAACACATGGACCTATCTTCAGGAAGCTGACTGAGTGCATCTGGTGTTTTGGTGACAGGATGAGTCTGGAGAGATTGAGATGTTCTGGGTGAGTTAGAGATCAACTGAACCAACCAGACGTGGATTTAAACTTCCCTTATCCGTCCCTTTAAGGAGAGTGTGCACCACACAACAGTGGAGAGTCACTGTGGTCAGTGGGCGGAGCTTCAATACGGGTTGATCTCCAACTTAACCTGGAGCAGGTTAGCCGTTCATCAGAAGTTACCATGGTGATTTACCTCGTTAAGAAGTGGACGAGCTTCGTAGGACTGAAAAAACTAAACCTGAAGTGAATCTGATAACCACAAATCCTGCTTGGTAGCACAGACCCTGGATCTGTGATACTGACTGTGTTTAGTAACATACTGATGAAAGCAGCGTGGACTGACTCCAACCATCTACTGACCTCAGAGTCTTCAGTCGACAGGTTGGACTCTGCTTTAGATCAAGCAGCTCCTTCACTCCTGAGTCCTGCAGGTTGTTGTAGCTCAGATCCAGTTCTCTCAGATGAGAGGGGTTTGACCTCAGAGCTGAAGCCAGAGAAGAACAGCTGATCTCTGACAGACTGCAGCAATACAACCTGGATAAAGAATAAAACTTAACTGTAAATTAAACTGAGTTCATGTGTGAAAATAACAGACACATATTCATGTCAGCACAGACTCATAACATGGAAGATAAATATGAAATCAGACATGTTGGACTAAAAACGAGTCCTGATTCAGTACAAATAGATTATTTGGACCCGGTCTCTGTCCTGCAGATCAGTTTAGGAAATCCAGAACTAAACTCAGTGTTTTAACAAGTAGCTGAATATTTAAAATGTCACAAATTAATTAATGAATGGATTCAAGTTATGTATGAAGAGGAATTATGTTAAATTAGAATTAAATGAGATCAATTGTGTATAAATGCTGTTTTATAGATATGAGATCTACAAAAGTCAGTCAGTGAACTGACCTCAGAGTCTCCAGTCGACAGGTTGGACTCTGTAGAAAACCACACAGCTCCTTCACTGCTGAGTCCTGCAGGTCGTTGTTTCTACTCAGATCCAGTTCTCTCAGATGAGAGGGGTTTGACCTCAGAGCTGAAGCCAGAGAAGAACAGCTGATCTCTGACAGACTGCAGCTCTTCAACCTGGATAAAGAATAAAACTTAACTGTAAATTAAACTGAGTTCATGTGTGAAAATAAAAGACTTTGACTAAACATCACTGTCTCTGTTTTCAGACCTGAAGTCTGAGTCAAGTTGTTCTGGACATTTTCTGGAACTTGTCAAGAGGATTCACAGAGAGCGAGTGGACGTGTTGAGGACACAAACACGTGACGGACGTGAAACTGGAAGAACACAAATATCTCAGGATGAAGAAGAGGAGCCGTACACGTAGAAGACGAAGACGTCAACTTGGAAACACGAGGAGATTCCAGATCTTTTGGTGATGAGGGCCGACGCCGGTGTGGATGAGCTGTAAACAACAACACTGATCTTTCCACAGCAGAGTTTATACGTCATGTCCGGCCTCCTGCTGCTCCACCCGTTCTTCATATGTGAAAGTCAAACTCCAGAAAATGTCCAGACACTATTTTACAGAGTTCATGACTGAAAACAGCTTGAAAGTCCTCGTGTCCTCGGGGTTCAGTTGTTTGTAATATGTAACTTCACCACTAGATGTCTCTAAATATCTTGCTGGACATGTTCAGGAGTCGTACACGTGAACAAGTGGACTACGTTCACATGTACGACACCTGGAGACGTCACTAACTCCTTCACAGTGAACCTGTAACTTAACATAACTTAACGTAACCATGGTTACCATGGAGATATGTGTTTTGGCTCCGCCCCTCGTCTGAATGTTCCCACATGTTCCTGTTGCTGTGAACGAGTCGGACCCGGACAATCTCCTGCTGCTGCTTCAGCTCCAGAAAATGTCCGACCCACTTGTCAGAACATGTTCCACAGTTGATGTGTGAAAGGGCGAGCAGTTCTCTGATCATGTTCTCTTGAAGTGGCGATGATCTGAGCAGCAGTTTGACCAGTTGAAAGTGGTGCAGGGAGCCTGAGGAACACGTGTGTACAGGGCGGGACAGAGATCTAGTGGTGAAAAGATAAAGGCATGGACGACCCCGTGTAAGTCCTGAAACCAGAGGAAGGGTTTCATGTTGGAAATGAACCCAAAGTGGAAGAAACAGGGCTGAAGAACTTGGTCCTAAAAATAAAAGACATCAAATATAATCAACTGGGACTCTGGACCCTGAGCCCAGTCCCAGAACACCAACGCAGCACGCTGTCATGTGGTCAGTCCACAGGACCACCGGGACAAGTCCTGGTTAGCTTCCACAGAAACATTACATGTACACATTGTCCAGCATTGGATTGTTTCTCTGTCAGTAAAACTTCAGTCACATTGAGCCGGACTCGGTCCTCAGCTCATTCTACAAACATCTCTCAGCTCAGTATCAGTGTTCACTGTTAGGAACACATGTTCTGCACTTTGACCTTCAAGCTCCAGTGTGGAAGATTCAGGTGAAAGGATCCATTGTTAGAAACTGAAGAGAAAAGAATCCTAGAGATGTTTTCACTAGTTTCATCTGAATTGTACCAATTGTTGTTTTCTTTACTTCAGAATGAGACATTTATATACTTTATATATAAATACTTTACTTTGAAATACTTTAGATTTACATACTTTAGATTTAAATACTTTAGAATTAAATACTTTATACATAAATACTTTATATTTAAATACTTTAGAGCAGCGTCTTCAAGGTTTTTCAGACCAAGGACCCCAAACTGGTGGAGAGATGGAGCAGGGACCCCCGACTATATATATTGTATAAAATTGTGTTTTATATTAAACTGGGACTAGTGTCATGTATAAACATAGCTACCCTGATATTGTGCATTCAATACTAAGCTGTTTAAATAATACACAGGTTCATATATATTCATGTTTTTATTATTGTGTGTCGCTGAATGTGTGCATTGCTGACTGAAAGATAACGTCTTCTGCCTCCATTTATCCGTTCGCTACAATATGTTGGATTCATGTTAATGTGTATTTAAAGACACTTTAATTCGTGGGGAAAAAAATTACAAATTTTTTAAAAAATCTAAAATTGTCTAATCAACCAAAAATTCCGCGACCCCCCTGCAGTACCTCCGCGGACCCCCTGTTGAAGACCTCTGCTTTAGAAGGTCCTCTCTACGGAGGCAGCCATGTTTTTTACAGTAGCCCAGACTGGACAAACTAAACCTTTTGAGTTTCTATGACAACTGAAGCTCCCACAGGTTCTCTTTCATGTTTGGAAGGGGGGGAGGTGAGGGGTATTCAGCTGCAACGTGACTTCACCACTAGATGTCACTACATTCTACACACTGAACCTTTAACATTAGAACATGATGTCTGACCTCAGAGTCTCCAGTCGACAGGTTGGACTCTGTAGAAAACCACACAGCTCCTTCACTCCTGAGTCCTGCAGGTCGTTTCCTCTCAGATCCAGTTCTCTCAGATGAGAGGGGTTTGACCTCAGAGCTGAAGCCAGAGAAGAACAGCTGATCTCTGACAGTCTGCAGCTCCACAACCTGGATAAAGAATAAAACTTAACTGTAAATTAAACTGAGTTCATGTGTGAAAATAACAGACACATAATCATGTCAGCACAGACTCATAACATGGAAGATAAATATGAAATCAGACATGTTGGACTAAAAACGAGTCCTGTTTCAGTACAAATAGATTATTTGGACCCGGTCTCTGTCCTGCAGATCAGTTTAGGAAATCCAGAACTAAACTCAGTGTTTTAACAAGTAGCTGAATATTTAAAATGTCACAGATTAATTAATGAATGGATTCAAGTTATGTATGAAGAGGAATTATGTTAAATTAGAATTAAATGAGATAAATTGTGTATAAATGCTGTTTTATAGATATGAGATCTACAAAAGTCAGTGAACTGACCTCAGAGTCTCCAGTCGACAGGTTGGACTCTGTAGAAAACCACACAGCTCCTTCACTGCTGAGTCCTGCAGGTCGTTGTTACTCAGATCCAGTTCTCTCAGATGAGAGGGGTTTGACCTCAGAGCTGAAGCCAGAGAAGAACAGCTGATCTCTGACAGACTGTAGTCCTCCAACCTGGATAAAGAAATATGAATATTAGAATGTGTCCTCCTGTTGTTGTGGATCGTCATCATGTCAACACAGACTCTCAACATGCTGCTGACCTCAGTCCAGTCTGTGACCTGAAGATAAATATCAGATCAGACATGTTGGACCATTGTTTCATTCATCTCCTTCTTCTCTGTGTGTTGGTCACTGAGCAGGTTTGTGTAATTAAACACTGTTTAAAGTAGGGATGGCTCCTGACAGTCACTTCCTGTTTGTTTCTATACTTATCAACTGTCCAACGTGTTTCAATAAGAACGTGTCTTATTTTGAAAACCTGAGGAGGACGAGTGCTCGGCCTCAGTCCACATGTTATTTACTGACACTTTCTTAGTGATCAGGAGCAGGTGAGTGCAGGTGAATGGAGCTGATGAGGAGGACGTGACTGACAGGCTGGGTGAGTGACAGATGACTGAGGGACAGTGAGCAGAGCAGAACTGAGACAATTTAAATAAATAATGACCCAATAAGAAAGAAAGTCTGAAAAGTGAAGAAGGATTTAAGGACCTCAGAGTCTCCAGTCGACAGTTTGGACTCTCCAGTCCAGAACACAGCAGCTTCACTCCTGAATTCTGCAGGTTGTTTCCTCTCAGATCCAGTTCTCTCAGATGTGAGGGGTCTGACTTCAGAGCTGAGGCCACGACTTCACAGTGAGTCTCTGAGAGTCCACAACCACCGAGTCTGTATTTAAAGAAAATATCAAATCTGTGAGAATGAAATCAGAAAACACAACATTCATACAAAACGTGATCATGTGACCCTCACCCTGGTAAATCCCCTTTTTGTTAAAAACTCCTCAAGAGAATCCTTTCAGATTTGGTCCAAGCGTTCATTCAGACTAACAGAGGAACTCATTAGATTCAGGTGGTCAAAGGTCAAAGGTCAAGGTCACAGAACATGTTCATGGCCTCTTGAACATGATGTCTCAAGTCTGTCTTTAGGGGATTTCTTCACATTTTGACTCAAAGATAAACTGATTATATTTCAGTGGTCAAAGGTCAAAGGTTACAGTGACCTCATATTATTGTGAAGTCCACATGTCAGGAACCTGGAGGGACGGACACTGCACTGGTTGGTGGTGGCGTACAAACGCAGGGTGGGAATTCAGTTTGACAAGAAAGAAGAAGAAACTATATTTCCTGCTTCTTCAGTTTAAAGGAACCGTCAGTGATTCTCATCCAAAACACTGATCAGTGATCGTCTCCTCAAACTCCAGCACAGTGTTCACATTGGATTTCACTCTCCACATCTGATCTAGTTGTTCTCATATGTACATGAGAACAATGAGAATGTATATGTACATAATAATAATAACTTTATCACACACACACACACACACACACACACACACACACACACACACACACACACACACACACACGTCTTTGGGTTTGTGGAGGAAGCTGGAGAACCCAAAGAAAACCCTGCAGACACCAGGAGAACCTCCTCCTCACAGAAAGGCTGCACTAACAGTGTTGACCACTGCAACACCATGCTGCCCCAAACAATGAGAACCATTTAACACTGAGTGGATTTGAAGAACGACTCATCTCCACTGATTGAACATGTTATTGATCATGTCTGGACTCACCGAGCCTTCCTGCAGTTCCTCACAGCTGGGATCAGTCTCTGTCGACCCTGGTATGATGTGTTGAACTTCTCCAGGTCCAACTCATCCAGAACCTCCTCTGACATCTGCAGCATGTAGGCCAGAGCTGAGCAGTGGATATCAGAGAGTTTCTCCTCTGATTTGTTCTCTGACGTCAGGAACTGTTGCATCTGCTGATGAACTGAGTGGTCGTTCATCTCAGTCAGACAGTGGAAGATGTTGATGCTTCTGTCAGGAGAACTGTCACCACTCTTCATCTCCTTCAGGTTGTTGATGACTCTCTGGATGATCTCTGGATTGTTCCCTGTCCGACCCAGCAGGTCTCCTAAGACTCTTTGGTTGGACTCCAGACTGAGGCCGTGAAGGAAGCGAACAAACAGGTCCAGATGACCATTTGTACTGGTGAGGGATTTCTCCATGGTTCTCTTCAGGAGGTCATCCAGGGAGGAGGTTCTCCTTGTGTTCCTATATGTTCCCAAGAAGTTGTTGAGTTCTTCTGTGTTCCTCTTGGTGTAACAGTGGAACATGTAGACTGCAGCCAGAAACTCCTGAACGCTCAGATGAACAAAGCAGTAGACTGATTTCTGGAAGATCACACACTCTCTTCTGAAGATCTCAGTACAAACTCCTGAGTACACCGAGGCCTCAGTGACATTAAGACCACACCGCTCCAGGTCTTCTTGGTAGAACATGATGTTTCCTTCCTCCAGATGTTTAAGTGCCAGCCTCCCCAGCTTCAGAAGAATGTCCCTGTCAGCCTCCGTCAGCTGCTGTGGAGTCGTCTCATGTCCCTCACCGTACTTGTTGTTCTTCCTCTTTGTCTGAACCAGCAGGAAGTGTGAGTACAGGTCAGTCAGGGTCTTGGGCAGCTCTCCTCTCTGGTCTGTGGTCAACATGTGCTCCAGAACTGTAGCACTGATCCAGCAGAAGACTGGGATTTGACACATGATGTGGAGGCTCCTGGACATCTTGATGTGTGAGATGATTCTGCTGCAGAGCTCTTCATCACTGAATCTCCTCCTGAAGTACTCCTCCTTCTGGGCCTCAGTGAAGCCTTGTACTTCTGTGACCCTGTCAACACGTGTAGGAGGGATCTGATTGGCCGCCGCAGGTCTGGAGGTTATCCAGACGAGAGCCGAGGGAAGCAGATTCCCCCGGATGAGGTTTGTCAGCAGCACGTTGACTGATGACCTCTGTGTGACATCAGACACAAGCTCCCTGTGGTTGAAGTCCAGAGGAAGTCTGCTTTCATCCAGGCCGTCCAAGATGAACAAAGGTTTACAGACAGCGAGCGTCTCTGCCGTGAGCTTCTGTAACGCTGGATGGAAAACACGGAGCAGCGTGAGAAGACTGTGCTGCTGGTCCTTCACCAGGTTCAGCTCCCTGAACGAAAGCACAGTCAGCAGACCCACATCTTGGTTTTCTAAACCCTCTGCCCAGTCCAGAGTGAACTTCTGCACCGAGAAGGTTTTTCCAACGCCAGCGACGCCGTTGGTCAGGACGACTCTGATGCTGCTCTGCTGGTCAGTGAAGGCTTTAAAGATGTCGTGGCACTTGATGGGAGTGTCGTAGAGGCTCTTCCTCTTGGAAGCCGTCTCAAGCTGCCTCACCTCATGTTGAGTATTAACCTCTTCACTCTGTCCCTCTGTGATGTAGAGCTCAGTGTAGATCCTGTTGAGGAGGGTTCTACTTCCTGTTCCTTCAGTTCCTTCAGTCACATGTTCACATCTCCTCCTCAGACTGAGCTTATGTTCATCTAAAACCTCCTGCAGACCACGATCTGCTGAAAGACAAGAAACAATGTCAGAGACAGAGAATCTGAGAATCTGCTGATTGTTTTCATCAGATACAGAAAAACTACAGAAAATAAAAGCTTTTTAACTTTGTGCTTTTATAACGATGTTAAATGTTGATGCTGTATGAAGGAACAAAATAAAACCACATGTGCTGTTGTCAGAAGTGAAGACATCAGCAGACACATGTACAGTGCTGCTCTGACCGGCTGTCTGAGCTCCAGCTCCTGTTCTGGATCTTTTTCCACACTGGGGACAGGAGGAGTCTCCTGAAGAGCCAGACTGGTCCCAGTATGAGGTGATGCACTGTCTGCAGAACCAGTGTCCACAGCTGGTGGAGACTGGATCCTTCAGGACGTCCTGACACGAAGCACAGCAGGACGACTGCTCCTCCTCAGAAACATGACTCCTCTTCCTCTCCCTGTGAAGACATTTCCTGATAACTCACATGTCACAGTCACAGGTTGTCATTACTTCTGTCAAGGAGGTTTTGTTTTCACCCAGTATGTTTGTGTGTTGGTTGGTTCGTTAGTGGGATTATAAAAAACGACAGATTACCAGTAAACTTGGTGGAAGGTTGTGGTCTGTGAACCAGATCGGGGGGGGGGGGGGGGTTCCTCTTTCACAGACATGTTCAGAGGACTGATGTTTACCAGTGTGTGGAATTTGGTGCAGATCCAAATCAAAATGAGTCTCTAGTGAATCTCAAAGTGGTTTCATAAGGAGCGTGTTGGTTCTTGGTGGAGGTCTGAGCTCTTTGAGTGATTCTGAGAGATTAGTCACCAACTTCAATGAAGCTGTGTCCTAATGCAGGGGCCACACTAGAGGAAACTAAATCCTCTTCAGAGCAGGTCACAGTAGAAACAGTCTCTTACTCTGTGTGTGAGGGTCCAGGTTCATTACTGAAGTTTAGAGGAGCTCTCATGGACCAGTCACTCTTCAGAGACAGACAGCTGGACCCTGGAGACTCTGCTCTCAGTCTGTGGTCCTGACCTCTGCAAACACAAACATGTTTTTATTCAGAACACATCATTCACTGGTTCATTCTCTGAGGATTCAGTTTGGAGGTTCACATGTTTGGAGCAGGTCTCTTACTCTGTGTGTGAGGGTCCAGGTTCATTACTGAAGTCTGGAGGAAGACGTCCTTTGGACCGGTCACTCTTCAGAGACACACAGCTGGACCCTGGAGACTCGGCTCTGTCCTCCTCTTCCTCCTCATAACCACTCATCTTCAGTCTGAGAGGAAAAACACTGTGAGCTCAAACACACACAATGAAGCCAGGTACGTAAACTCAGTGTTTCTTCAAATCTAACAGAGTCAACCCTCCTACACTGTGTCCCTGTTGTCACGGTAACCTGAGACAGTTGTAGGTTTAATGTGTTGGACTCAGCCAATCACAGCGTTGAGTCAAACTGTTGATTGACTGACAGAAGTTCATCCTGAATCTTCTTCTCTCTAAAGTCCACGAGTAGAAAACTGACTCAGAGTCAGTGACAGTAAAATAATATGAATGAATAATATAAATGTTGCTGAACACTCACCAGCCTCAGACTTCACGTCTCCTCCGTCTGCTCCTTGTTGTTAGAACAAGTCTGAACACTTTCACTTTCACTGGCTGCTCCTCCTCCGCTCTGCAGTTACTGGAAATCACATGACTCTGTGTGCGTGTGTGCGTGTGTGCGTGCGTGTGTTCTAAAATTAAAAATTATTGTTATTAACTGTAACCACATCATGTGAACACGATGAAGACGATGTAGATATTAGATATAAATAGAACAAGAAAACCATGAGCAGCAGTTTTCAACAGTCACGAACCATCCATCTGTTTCTGTTAGTTCCCTATTTATACTTGATCTGTTTTGTACGGTTTGTTAAATATGATGTATTTATAGCATTTTTTTTACCAACAGTAGAATAGTGATTAAAGAAGTTGGGGGGGGGGGGGCAGGAGTTAGTAAAATGAAATGTTGTTACCACTCCCATTTTTCATACGTCATGGTTTTTAGTTTTCCAGGTAGAAAAGTCCTTTTTAAATCCTGTTGGGCTTCGTAGTGAGAGAAGTGTTGAAACAAAGGGAAGTGTAAAGTTTCACTGGAGCTGTGGTCTGGTGTTGATTGAGCTGTTCATATTATCAGAATCAGTATTTGACTCTGAATAAATGACCTTTCTGACGTAAAATCATTCTTTTCTTCACTCTGCACTTTCTACATTTCATCCAACAACAGTCTCCACATGTTTGTGGAATAATGAATTGAAATCAGTCAGTTATTGGGAAGCGTGTTAATTCATTACTAATTCATTCATATGACAATGGTCGATTTTCTAACTCTTGCAATGTTGTATAAAACAAAGACGACCATAAATTTATTCTCCTCTATATTTGAACACCTCTTATGTTTTTGTATATTTTCTAATAACTTTACTTTGTTATATTTTTCTGGTGAATCATTATAATAAAGCACAGAAGACATTAAAAGAGTGAAATCTTTCACAGCTGAGTTTCTCCCCCCCCCCCCCCCCCCCCCCCCAGGGTTTATGAGTTCCACCTTTTTAAGGCCTTATGATATTTCCTTGTTGCCGGCTCTCAGTATGAAATACTGTCTGTATCAAACTACACACACTTCCAGTAGTTTCAAGACAACAGTTGAAAACTCCCTCCCAGGAGACTGAGGCCTGTCATCCATGAACCTGGAGGTTGGTGGTTCAACTCCGGCTCCTTGGGCAAGACACTCGACACGTTCACATGGAACCAATAGTCTGATATTAACCAGATGAAGACATTAGTCTGAATAAGACACTGACAAGTAAACATCATTTTCTGATCACTTTAACCTGAATAAGGTCAAACTCAGACTGTGGACGTGTGTTTTGTCTTCTGTCCTCAGTCTCGTTACGTCTTCATCACGTTTTAACTCCTGTTGGACTTTTCACAGCATTTTGTGACATCAACAGACAACAGTTACAAACCGATGATGACACATGACCTGAGTTTGAGCGTAAACAGGTAGAAGACGTAATGTTATAACATGTAAACAGGAATATGAATTATTTATTCTGGTGGCAACTCATGTAAACACCATAAATGGAATAATATCTTATATTATAAATGAGATCAACAGTCAGATTATTGCTGTTTAAACGTAGTCAACAGACTTTTCACTGAACTTTTCCTGGTTGCACCTCTGATGATGATGATGATGATGATGATGATGATGATGAACTGCTGTAAGTCAGCCTCCGTGTGGATTTCCATCTGATGTGACCAAAGAGCACGTCCACTGAGAGCGGCTTGTTGTTTCAGAACACCTCGTTAATGTCCCTTGATCGGCTCCTCTCCACTGAGCAACTGGTTTATCCATTTATTACAAAAGCTATTTAGGTAAATGATCATCCTAATGATCACAGATAAGAAAACAGCTCCACTTTAATGATGATGATGAGAAACTCTCTCAGAAGACACATCTAATAAATCCCTTTGGTGGTGTGTGTGTGTGTGTGTGTGTGTGTGCTTAACGAGCTGCCCCAGTGTGTATGACCTTTACCGTGAGGGCCTAACGAGCTCTGATGAGAAGGAGGCTCTACGTCCTGCAGCACGACTTCCTGAACACACAGAGGGTTAAATGTCAGCAGATCCCGGAGGTTGTTCCTGTGGAAACTAAGTTGTGAAAACAGAAAGTTTACTGGAGAAAGTGCAATATTCTGGGGGGGGGGGTTGAGGTGCAGAACAGAGGGAACCAAAGGTTTTGTTTCTAAAGGAAGGAAGCAGTGATATTGAGAAGAGCCTGTGATGACGTCATTAAACGCTGTTAAGTGTTGGTGGAGTTTTGACCTTTTCAGAACAAAACGTCTCAACAGACAGAACTGACTCCCTGAAACATTACGAGGCCTCGTCATCGTAATGTTCGAACATATGAAACATTATCAAAGTTTGTATGGATGTGAATGTGACCCATAGATATAAATAACATACAGGCTCAGTAGTTTGAATCCTGCTGACAGACAGACGATGAAAACACCTGAGAAGTGGAGGAGTTGCTTGAGGAGTTCAACATCAGCGAATGTGAAAAGTGTGATCCTGTGGAATGGTCACTGTCACTGGTGCCACCACCGAGTGCTGAAGGTGAGTGTGAAGCATCACTGACCAAACGAAACATCACAAAGACGCAGTGTCACATCTTATGGGACCTGACACATGAAGGTGGGGAAGTGAACCTATGACCAGAGTCCAGCTGACCTCAGACACAGTCACTGCTCAATGCTGGAGCGAGGAGAGAAAGGAGGAGGCCAGCGAGAGACAAGGTGTCGGCCCCCCCCCCACACAGTGATGTGACGACCCCCCCCCCCCCCCCAACTGCCCTGCACCTAACAATAAACACCAACTCTAATCCTAAACTACCAGGACCCGTCCAGTGCTTTGTGTTTGATTCACTGGGGAATTTATGATTTCCCATTAATACACAGATACACAAACATATTGAACATCTTTGTGCGCACGCAGTTCACCTGCCACACACACACACACACACACACACACACACACACACACACACACACACACACACACACACACACACACATACACACACACACACACACACACACACACACACACACTTCCTTGGATGATTGCTGACCACACAACATATAACCTCCGAGTGTCTCTGCAGCACCAGTGTTGGTGATGTTCTGCAGCGACTGAGGTGAGCTCTGTTTCCACTGTGCTCTCGTGCCACAGTGGAAGTTGATGTGTTTGATTAATGAAACAATAATGTCATGTTATTCCTTCTTCCTGTTCCTCTGACAGCTGTGAGCTGTCCTGTGCGTTGTCCTGTTTCTGAAGACGTGCTCACACAGGCTACTTTGTGGTTTTACTGGTGTGTTTCCTTTAGTTTAACGTGGAATCTTTCCTCTTTGCAGGATATTGTTTATTTCGAGTCCCTGATCACGACCGAGTCTCCTCAGACTCCTCAAACCTCAGATATTAACTATTTGAAAAAGCAGAAATGACTGAAAGCAAATGTTTATGCAGATGCTGTTTATAAAGACCTTGTTTATATTTTATAATAAATTATTAATTCTCAATCATCTTGTTTTTAAGGCAAAAGCGTAAAAGACAAAGAGAACACAGTGAAAGTTATTAAACGAGTACACTTAATGTTCAATTTAGTTCATTACTGCAAAATATTATTTAATAACTGTAATATTTAAAATGAATTCACTCAAATCTGTGTCTTTCAGGCTGATGCCCTGATCCTGAGGTGAAGAGCCAACATATGTTTCTTCCTGTTGAAAAGAAATTAACATTCTCAACTTTTAATTTACAGAAACAGTTTCTTCAGATGATTGAGTAGTTTAAAGGTGAGACGCTTCCTTCACTGACGTGGTTTTTTATGCACTCGTCAAGTTTTAAAGTTTGGCTTATTTTTGCTTCCACGTTTTCTTTCAGACAAATGCAACATTTAGACATTTAGATATTTGTTTGACACAATCTATCATCTATATATATATATATTTATATATGTCTTTAATGAGATGTTTGTTCATATATTCACAGTCTTATTTATAGAGTATTTTATTCTTACAACCGTGGGGAAATGTAGATATTTATGACCTGTTCACTGTATTTTTTTATTAATTGAGTGATAAAAAGAGATGCACAAAATATCCACTGTCAAGACCTTTGACTCAAGAAAGCAAATAAGATTTTATAAGAAATAAGAATTTTGAACAAACTCCTTTATCCAATGAGCTGATTTCTGTTTGTATTTAAATGATCTCATTAAATGATTATTTGCATATTTAAAGATAACATTTCAAAACTTGTATAACAAAAAATAATTGTGTTCATATAAATAACTGGTGAAGTTTCATTGTGAAACCTGTTTGTTAGAATTGAATCTATTTTCTTAATATTGAGCCTTGTGTTGAACTTGGATAGATAATTACTTTCTGAATAAAAATTAAATAGTGTTCATCGTGATCATATTTAAATATCATGTAGCGGATCTGACTCACTGTCATAATGTGATTCTCTAACAGGACATGATAATGATTTAAGTTTGGAAGCTTATATTGTATTAAAACATATAATTAGTAATGTTTTTAGAATGTACAGCACTTGTTTTTAAATAGAAATACATCCAACTTAAACTGTCAAACTGTCCTTAGTTTAACAAACATGTTGTTTTTACTATGATACTGACAGAAATATATTCTGTGACTTTCCTCGTCAATAACACGATATTATAATAACTGTAATGTTTTCTCTGTCATCAGATCTTCAGACGTCAAGAGATGAACTCGTCATCCTCCAACGTGACCGTGGTCATCGAGTACAGAGACTCCTTCACCAAAGCTGTGGCCAAGAACGTGCTTGTTGTGGTTTTCAGCATCTCCATCAACTACATCAATGCAGGTCTCATTCACACCTTCTGCAAACACCAGGTGTGATAATCCTTTCACGAGTGTAAACAGAAATCATTCAGTGAATCATCTGCAGCTCTGGTCACACGCATAGTAAGACGTTTTCATTTTAAATCTAAAAGGATCTAGTAATTATCCCTTTTCCCAAGGACACCCCAGAGAGAGCGTTTCATGTGACACTGGACACGTGTGTGCTGCTGTGAAAAGGAAACAGATTGTGTAATCTGCAGTAGATGTTTACAATGTTCTGCTTTGACTGAAATTAGATGAGTCACGACTGATAAGAGACGATCAGGAAGTAATGTCGGTGACTGTGTCGTCACTTCCATCCACACACAGCCCCGGAGATTTCAAACTAAAACGTGGCTTCTCTGTTTTAGAAAAGTGTGGATGTCAGATATGAGCGTAGAAACAGGTGGTCGTGTGGGTGGAGCCTCTTTAGGACTGACTACGATCAAGTGAAGTATCCATCATGTCATTGTCACTTCCAGGCAGCGCAGTCAACTTTATCCTTATACGACAATAGAGGAATCGTGTTATTTCTGTGCGTCAGCTAACCTGTACAGCTACATTCATCTGGAAATGGCATATTGTTCTGGTTTTCATTCTAAGTAGCCTCAATAATTAATGACAGGAAGATGGTGACGCCATTCTGTCAGTGCAATAAAACCTTTGTGAACAATTATCAAAACTCCTGAGAATGTTAAAAACACGAACTGCGGTTCTGTCTTCCTATATTGCTGTACGAGTTTTGGACATTTGTATGGCGGTTTTGTTTTTCTTTGTTTTTCCAATAATAACAAAGTGCTGATACCGATATTGGTTAAGTATCTGACTCAGACATCCAGAGTTTGCAAAGGTCTTCAAACCACATCCTCCTTCACATGTTGTTTTCTCTCATCTTCCAGATCTTCTACACGAATCCTCGCTACATCCTTTTCATTCACCTGGTCGTCAATGACATGATCCAAATGACGCTGACCGTCACCCTGTTCGTTATCAGCTACACCATCTACAAACTCAGCGTCTCCGTCTGCTGCACCTTCATCCTGATTGCTCTGCTCACCACTGAAAACACCCCTCTGAACCTGGCCTGCATGGCGGTCGAGTGCTACGTCGCCATCTGCCTCCCTCTTCGCCACGTGCAGATCTGCACCGTCAGGAGGACTTTGATGCTGATTGGTTTAATCTGGGCGACCAGCATGTTGTCAGTTCTTCCTGATCTTTTCATCACCTTGGCCACAGAGCCACTGGACTTCTTCCACTCCAGAGTGTTCTGCCTCAGGGAAACCGCCTTTCCAAATCCCCACATCCATAAGAAAAGGGATACCACTTATATTATTTATCTGGTCATAGTTTGGTTCATCATCGTTTACACCTACTTCAGAATAATGTTCACTGCTAAAACAGCTAGCAAAGATGCTAAGAAGGCCAGAAACACAATCCTCCTCCACGGGTTTCAGGTCCTGTTGTGTATGGCCACGTACGTAGAGCCACTGTTAAATCAGGCTCTCCGGCAACGGTTTCCTAAGAACTACACTGACTGCCTCTTTGCTACTTATATCATAGTCCAGATTCTGCCCCGGTCCATCAGTCCAATCATCTACGGCATACGAGACAAAACGTTCCGGGGGTATCTGAAGAGGTATCTGATTTGCAGAGTGAAGCCACAGTAAGAATCAGGTCGTGGATGATTTCACAACCGAGAATTACAGGCTCGCAGTTCTTCGCCTTCACATCCGTCCATACGCATGATATATGTAGTAAAACCCTAATTAATAAAAAGTATTTTGACTGACTGCTAAACCTGGTAGGTTATGCAGATTGTTTCATTTATTATTTGGGTTGGGTTTATTTTGTACTTTATGTTCAAGTATGTATCGTGTTATTTAAGTTAGTAATTTGTTGTCCTTTTTAAACGTAGCGACTCACCTCGCGTAAATGCCTGTAGCTTTCACGGCACGGACAGATGTAATATACACACCAAATCCCTCGCTTCCGGTCCGAGCCGATATAAAACACCTGCCGTACAGCTGCGTCTTAAGGATGGTAGCAGCGGAAACGACAGGACGCCAGCTGCATGGCGATTCCTTACCTTACGGACGTATTTTAATCCTCGTTTAACAGCCCTCGCCGAGCGGAATGAGGTAGGAAGCAGGTTTTATTCACTTTGCTACAGGTAGCGCGGAACGGGAGTCGCTATGTCACATTAACCCGTCAAACTTGTCTCACGTGGTTATTTGTTTGTTCATGTCTTTGTTGCAAACCGTGTCCAACTGATAAGGGAGAATACCGATCCCAGCCAGTGGCATTATGTTGACACCACAAATAACCCAGCCGATCATGCATCAAGAGGGCTCCATGCAACGCAAATTCTGCCCTCAAGCTGGATCCCAGGACCCAAGTTTCTCTGGGAGCAAGAGGTACATCCGACATTAAATCCATTAACTGAACTGCTCGTTGGTGACCCAGAAGTTAAAGCAGTTTTTGTGTCCGTAACCAAGGTTAATGACTGCCCAGACATCCTTCATCAAATGGGCCAGTTTTCTTCTTGGACAAAGCTTCTCAAAGTGGTCGCAAGGATTAAGAGGCTTGGATTAAAAGGAGAACACAGTGAGCTTGTGACTATCAAAGAACGAGAAAAAGCTGCTTGAGTTATAATCAAACTTGTTCAACAGCAAGCCTTTGTTAAAGAGTTGGAAATGCTCCTAAAGAGTAAGAGTATTTCAAGATTAAGTTATCTCTTTCCCCTTGACCCGATCCTACATGATGGAGCTCTTTGTGTTGGTGGAAGATTGAAGCAGTCTTCTCTTGGTCACGAACTAAAACACCCAATAATTCTTCCAAAGGAGAGTTCTATCACCGCGCTGATTCTGCCTCATTGCCATATTAAGACCTGCCATCAGGGCCGAAGCCAGACTCAAATGGAACTCAGAGCAAATGGATTCTGGGTTATTGGTGGGAGTAAGCTAGTGGCCAGGCTGGTTCGTGATTGTGTGCAATGTAGGAAACTTCGACGACCTACCGAGGTGCAACGAATGGCTGAACTTCCCAAAGAGCGAGTTGAAATTTCAGACCCCTTTGCATATAGCGGAATGGATTGCTTTGGCCCATTTCTTGTCAAGAAGGCTCGCAAGGAGTATAAAAGATATGGTCTAATATTTACTTGCCTTTCTTCTAGAGCAGTCCATGTTGAGATGCTGGAAGACCTATCAACTGATGCATTCATAAATGCCTTTAGGTGCTTCATCAGTATCAGAGGAGCTGTCCGACAACTTCACTGTGATCAAGGTACCAACTTTGTCGGTGCTAGGAATGAGTTGAGAGGAGCTTTTAAACAATCTGACACTAAGCAAATAGAACTCTTCCTAGCTGAAAACCACTGCGAATTCGTCTTTACTGCCCCCTCTGCAAGCCATGCAGGTGGTGTGTGGGAGCGCCAAATCCGGACCGTTAGGAGCGTGCTGAATGCTACCCTTGCACAATGCTCCGGTCGAATTGACGATGCTTCCCTCAGAACTTTGTTCTATGAAGCTATGGCCATCGTTAACAGTCGCCCCCTTACTGTGGATGGAATCAATGATCCCAAGGCGCTAGAGCCATTGACTCCCAACCACCTCATCATGATGAAGTCCAAAGTCCCTTTGCCACCTCCTGGGAAGTTTGTTAAGGAGGATCTGTATGCAACAAAGAGGTGGCGAAGAGTCCAGTATTTGGTTGAACAGTTTTGGAGTCGGTGGAAAAAAGAGTATCTCTTGAACATCTGTAAGCGACAGAAATGGCATGTACCACAACGTAACCTGAAAGTAAATGATATAGTCAGAGACGATAACCTCCCAAGGAATCAGTGGCTACTAGCACGAGTGGTTGAAGCAATTCCAGACAGCGACGGTCTCGTTCGTCGGGTCAAGATTCAAACAGGAGTGCGGAAAGCAATGAAAAGGCAAGGTCTTTCATCCAAACCCTCATTCGTCGAGAGACCCGTCCAGAAACTGGTGCTCCTCCTCGAGAGCAACTAGTATAAACATGCTGCACATAGATAATATCACATGCATAACATCCCAAGATATTTTACTGTAAAGGGCAATTAGATATGGCCGAGAAATCCTGTATAGTACAATTGGTTGAATTGTTTATATCAGGATTTGGTGGGAGTGTAACTGACTGCTAAACCTGGTAGGTTATGCAGATTGTTTCATTTATTATTTGGGTTGGGTTTATTTTGTACTTTATGTTCAAGTATGTATCGTGTTATTTAAGTTAGTAATTTGTTGTCCTTTTTAAACGTAGCGACTCACCTCGCGTAAATGCCTGTAGCTTTCACGGCACGGACAGATGTAATATACACACCAAATCCCTCGCTTCCGGTCCGAGCCGATATAAAACACCTGCCGTACAGCTGCGTCTTAAGGATGGTAGCAGCGGAAACGACAGGACGCCAGCTGCACGGCGATTCCTTACCTTACGGACGTATTTTAATCCTCGTTTAACAGCCCTCGCCGAGCGGAATGAGGTAGGAAGCAGGTTTTATTCACTTTGCTACAGGTAGCGCGGAACGGGAGTCGCTATGTCACATTAACCCGTCAAACTTGTTTCACGTGGTTATTTGTTTGTTTAGCTGATGTTTAGGTATTTTAACGGTTGTATTTGTCTTTTATTAAATGATCCATCCACGTCACTAGTGTGTGTTTTTATTCCGTATCTGGCCCTGCAGGCGTGTTTTTTAAACTGCTCTAACATGACAACGTCTGTCAGAGTGAATGTTGGTTTCAGATTGAAACTAGAGGTCTGTGCATGATAACCTGAACAGCTGATCAGAGGTATTCCTTTGGTTTCTGGTCCAGAGAAGAACGTGTTAAAGCTTGAATTTACAGAACCAATCTGAACACCACCTGAAAATATGTTAAATGTTTCCCTGTAACAGAGAGTTGCAGGATCCTCACATCGTCACCATGAATTCCTCCTCTTACAACTTTAATGTGACGAGTTATCGAGACTCTCAGGGCACAGTTGTGGCCAAGAATGTGTTCCTTCTGGCTCTTGGTCTGACCATCAACTACATCAACTGCACACTGATTCACACCTTCAGGAAGCACCAGGTCAGAATCCTTATAATGTCTTTTATTATTATTATTATTATTATTATCATGATCATTGATCTTATCAGGGACTTCAGGTGGAAAGAGAAACTAACAGGAGAGTTTCATTGACTTCTGTTTCTTCTCCTCTCTTCCAGATATTGTACCTGAATCCTCGTTACATCTTATTCATCCACCTGGTGTTGAACGATATGATCCAGCTCACTGCAACAATCAGCCTGTTTTTCTTTAGTTACGTCTTCTACGAGATCCAAGCGACGCTCTGTTGCCTCATCGTCTCCCTTGCCATCTTCACCACCCTCAACACGCCATTGAATTTAGCTGCCATGGCGGTGGAGTGCTACATCGCCGTCTGTCTACCGCTGCGACATGCGGAGCTCTGCACCATCAGAAGAACATAGGTTGGATTTGGGCCATGAACATAGTTTCTGCTCTGTCAGATGTGTTTATCGTTCTGGCAACACAGCCTCTACAGTTATTTCATTCTACTATTTTCTGTGAGAGGAACAACCTGTTCCGACACCCTGTCAGTGTAAAGAAGAGGGAGGTGTCCTACATTATCTACCTGATTGGTGTTTGGTTCACGCTCCTCTACGCGTACTTCAAGATCTTCCTTGCTGCTGAAGCTGCTAAAGGGAGTAAATCAGGGGATGGAGATGCAAAGAAGGCAAGTAAAACCATCCTGCTCCATGGCTTTCAGCTGCTGCTGTGCATGCTCACCTATTTAGCCCACGTTATAAGGAATGCCCTGTTGAACTTGTTCCCCAAACATTTTGTACACGTGTTCTTTGTTTCTTATATCATCATTCAGGTGTTACCCAGATTTATCAGTCCGATGGTTTATGGGCTACGAGACAAGACGTTCAGACAGCACCTGAAAAAGCACCTGATATGTAAACTGAGATCAACCATCACACCGTGGTGAAGTTCATGTTGCTGTGCAGACACATTTTAAACAAAGACTGAGAAGATGAGAACAAATACATTCTGACTTTATAACGTCAGGAAACATTCAGGAGTTTCTGTCTCAGTCTCTAGTTTCAAGTCTTCTTCAAACAGCTGATGTTCATTTAGTGAATTATGATCATTTAGAGTCAAACAGACCATAAAGCACCGGGTGTGTTGGGGGGGGGGGGATACCACAGTGTGATTGACAGCTAGCACCATCCAATGGGTGCAGGTGTCAGGTGTAGGTGGGGGTGCAGTAGAAATGTGCATCTTCACTTGCCTCACGGTTCAGTAACGAGTTAGCAGTCAACCAGTCGCATGCACCACGTCAATGCATCTCAATATAACAACATGATTATTATCTAATTATGAATCCAATCCTCAGTCATTACTGCTTTTTCATCAGCACAATCAGATAAATCTGAACTCGTTCGTTTTCTAGAACGTGCTTTTAAAAGTATTATCGACTATTACTGTTGTGTGTTCCGTACAAAATAAGGTTTTCAACTCAGAAATCAGACGACAACAGACATCCGTTCAGTTGAGACCTGTGTGCTGCACCTATAACACTCTACTGAGGCCACCCTTCACTGTGTCAGGGTGCCCCCCCCCCCTCTTAGCAGCACCACTGCATTGAGGTGCATTACTCCGCTGGTCAGCAAGTGGTTCTGCTCCTCTGCTCTTTTCTAATCACTCAAATGTAGAACTGATCTTTATAAAAACCTGCAGAATTCAGATTGAGGTTCATACAAACATGTATTTAGTCGTTAACGGAAGATGTCGGATCATGAATCCTGATGTCCTGGTCGTACACGTGTTGTGTTGTGTTGTGTTGTGTTGTGTTGTGTGAGGCAGTTGAGCTGCGTGCGCACAACATTTTAAAACTTTTTGTGTACGTGTTTAAATACGTGTCTCATAAACACTAGAGCAAATAAAAGAAACACAAAGTAACCTACTCTACGTGTCCTAATAATTTCCGATGTGTGTTTATCGTTAACGTGTGAAGTGAGCGCAGGTCAGGTGGGAGTGAGGAGGGAGGACACATTCAATTAATTACCCTACTGTCATCACCAGGGACGACATGACAGCTCCCCGCAGGTGAAGCCAAACCATCTCAAATGCCCCCTGGTGGCTGACTGCAGTACATTTCATAAACCTGCCTCCTCCATGTTAGCAGATGGGACATGGACCAAAAGAAGAAATCATAGTACATATAAATAGTGATATAAATGTTTCTCTCTCATGGTTCCAGAGTGGAAACTCGGTGTAGAGCAGAGTGGAAACTCGGTGTAGAGCAGAGCGGAAACTCGGTGTAGAGCAGAGTGGAAACTCTGTGTAGAGCAGAGCGGAAACTCTGTGTAGAGCAGAGCGGAAACTCGGTGTAGAGCAGAGCGGGAACTCGGTGTAGAGCAGAGCGGGAACTCGGTGTAGAGCAGAGCGGAAACTCGGTGTAGAGCAGAGCGGAAACTCTGTGTAGAGCAGAGCGGGAACTCGGTGTAGAGCAGAGCGGGAACTCGGTGTAGAGCAGAGCGGAAACTCGGTGTAGAGCAGAGAGGGAACTCGGTGTAGAGCAGAGCGGGAACTCAGTGTAGAGCAGAGCGGAAACTCAGTGTAGAGCAGAGTGGAAACTCGGTGTAGAGCAGAACGGAAACTCGGTGTAGAGCAGAGTGGAAACTCGGTGTAGAGCAGAGCGGAAACTCTGTGTAGAGCAGAGCGGAAACTCAGTGTAGAGCAGAGAGGAAACTCGGTGTAGAGCAGAGAGGAAACTCAGTGTAGAGCAGAGTGGAAACTCAGTGTAGAGCAGAGTGGAAACTCAGTGTAGAGCTTCATTAAGCTGAGTGGAGCAGCAGATTCAGTTCATCACAGAGACACATTGTCACTTAACATATTCAAATAAAAAATAAAAATATTGATCACAGTTGTTTTAAGGCACAAAGTTTAAACTGCATTGTTCTTGTTTTCTGTCTTTCTAAGAAAGTTTCCCAAATGTGAAAATGTTCCTTTAAAATACACACAACATGAACACAACATGAACACAACATGAACACACAATAATCCCCAGTGTCATCTATCAACTTATATAAAGTCCTGACATCAGCACCTGCAGCAGATGTTAACCAGGTGCTGATGTGTGACGTCCTACTGGGTATGATCAGTGTTTTCATGCCTACTGACCTGAATACTGACTCATCGTGTGTGTGTGTGTGTGTGTGTGTGTGTGTGTGTGTGTGTGTGTGTGTGTGTGTGTGTGTGTGTGTGTGTGTATGTATTATGTATTATGTATCATGTGTGATGTTCTTTCTTCTGTTATTTCCTTTATTTAGATTCATTATTGTGGATTTTCTTGAAGTTGTTGTCGCTCTGTTTACAGATTTTCTGTGAAATGTAATTTACAGGATAAAGAGACAGTTGTTTTTCTAAAGTGGTCGTAGTTCCTGTCTTTAAAATATTTATATTCTCAGACATAAAGCAGCTGTGGGTTTAATCTGACTCTTCGCTCTGAAAGAACTGAACCAGCTTCAGGACGAGTTGAAGAGTTTGTGACACATTAGATTTAGATAATTACTTGTTGTTCTGTGCAGTTCAACATTTCGTGGCATGTTTCCTAGAACAGAGTTTACTTTTAGAAAATAATATTCTATAGAATATGTGACACTTTGGAGCTCACAGAATAACCTTCAATATTGTTTTTTGTTTTTTCAGACTCTGCCATTCCAGACATGAATGTATCATCTGTTAATGGCTCTTTTGTCGTGAATGCGACGGAGCGAGACACCTTCACCTCAGCTGTGACTAAGAATGTGATGGTGACGGTGCTCTGCATTTCCATTAACTACATCAATAGTGCTCTGGTTCACACCTTCAGGAAGCACCAGGTCTGTTCCCACACAAAACTCAAACAGGATGAATGGAAACTGACTCTTCTGAAAGAAATCTGTATTTTATTTAAACGAGTCATTAGTCATTTTCCAGAACAGATTATTTAAAAATATTCAGAAGATAAAGAGCAAATGTATTTGAAAGCGTATTGTCTCATAGAGAACAAACTGTGGTGAAGAACTTTATCTGAAGTATAATTTAAATACATGACAAAGATCTGAGCACAGTTACGTTCAGGATCACTTTCATCCGCCCTGAAGAGCAGCAGCTTTAATGTCCCTCCAGAGGACAAACTGCTGAGACGGTGAGAACCAGCTTCATGTTTGGTTTAGAGACAGAAAGAGACCGTATGCCACACGTGAATATCCAGGTTCAAAGGATTTAATCAACCGAACAAAGGGAACAAAAAACTGTAACAATTTCTCTGAGAAAAATAAAATTGCTTCTCCAAAGCAAAACTAAATAATATTATGTTATTAATTGGATTCCTGTTTTTATGCCTCAGTCATATTCAGCAGCACAACTTTGTCATGACCTTATCAGACTTGTTCTACTGTTCACAGATATGGGGTAAATATGGTATTATTATCAAAAATGATAAGAATAATAATAAATGAGAAACTAGTAAAAAATAAATAAAATAATGAGAAGAAGCTACGGTGAAGAACTGAAATTATTAAAAAAGGAAATATAAAGTTGAAGGTGAGTTCAGATTCTCCGGGAGCACAATAATAAAAAAGTGTGTTTAAGAGATTTAAGAGCCTCACAGATCTCTTCAGGGTCTCGCCCCCCCTTCAGAAAGTTACCAAATATTTGAGTTATATTGAAGCTATGAGTTTGTTTCTGTGACTTGTTGAGAGTCACTTTTATTCTCCTGCTGTTTTCCCCTCACAGATCTTCACCTCGAGCCCTCGATACCTTCTGTTCATCCACCTGGTGATAAACGACATGATGCAGCTGGCCCTGTCCACCCTCCTCCACATCATCAGCTACGCCCTGTACAAGATCAACGTCCCCTTCTGCCTCGTCCTGCTCATCGTCACCATCACCACCACCCTCAACACCCCGCTGAACCTGGCTGGAATGGCGGTGGAGTGCTACGTCGCCATCTGCATCCCCCTCCGCCACGGTCAGATCTGCACCGTCAGGAACACCTACGTCCTGATTGGTCTGATCTGGGCTGTGGGTGCTCTTTCTATCCTACCCGACCTCTTCATCCTCCTGGCCACTGAGCCTCTGCAGTTCTTCCACTCCAGGGCGTCCTGTGTCAGGGACAGGGTGTTCAGGAGCAGCTACAGCCTGAAGAAGAGAGACGCATCGCACATCGTTTGTCTCGTCTTCGTTTGGCTCGTGCTCTTCTACACGTACCTCAGGATTCTGTTCACTGCCAAGGGAGCGACTGCAGACTTTCAAAAAGCCAGAAACACTATTCTGCTCCACGGCTTCCAGTTGCTGTTATGCATGATTGTTTATGTGAGACCCATGTTTGAACAATGTCTGCTCTACCTGCTGCCCCAGAACTACTCCACCATACGCTTTTCCTCCTACGTCATTGCCCAGATCCTGCCGCGCTTTGTCAGCCCCATCGTCTACGGACTGCGAGACCAGCTCTTCAGGAGACATGTGAGAAGGTACCTGCTGTGTAAAGTCAGTACGAGCAACAACCAGCGGAAACACGTCACCGGGCCAAAAGTGAGGATTCAACTGAAGTGACAGCTTCACAGTCACAAACCGCAAACGTCTAATATCAATATCCAGCAGAGAAACCACGTGTGATCAGCCATTTGGTTCTAAATTCTTCTGATTATGTTTTCACTTTTTAATATCTATTAAATCATCAGACTAATACAAATAAAATCAACAAATACTAAAACTAACTTTTAGTGAACATTTCCAAATTCTTCAGGTTTCATTTGAAAAATTCTAAGCTACAACATTGTTGAGTTAAAATATGAGTTATTAACACCAATCGATGGTTCTGGAAGCCGAGGATCATGGGTAATATCCAGCGTTTGTCAGTGAGTGGGACGACACAGTCAGAGCTCCACTTCACAGACTGACACACGGATTCTTCTCCACATGAAAACCACCAGCGCACAGTGAGGAGCTCGCTAGCCGGTGGAAAGGAAGCTGCAGCACACTCGTCTTTACAGATTCTTACTTCTTGACGCTGCTTGTTGTCGTCATGGCTGAGGCTGGGACACGATCAGAAAAGAGAACCGCAGAACCACAAAAAAGATAAAAGGGGAAAAGATAAAGCAGGAGAAAGGATTCAAAACAGATCCGGACTTCTTCCTCCTACACAAGTCGTCTCGTGTTCATTGTGTTTGTGAATTGTGTATTTGTTCCCCTCCTTCTAAAAGGAGGTTTTTACTGCAGGAGACGCTGGGAACACAACTGCTTGACAAACATGAGAAGTTCCTCGTGGGGGCTTTAAATAAAACGTCTCCTTAGACTGTTACATATTGTCATGGACATTTTTCATTTTCAATAAAAAGATTTCAGACCAATGGTGAAATTGAGTAACTGAGACAGTAACTGACGGATTAATCACTAAGTAGACCGACCCAATGGGAGGACAACAGTGTCCCCGCAGGAGGCCACGGTGCGTCCATCACTTCATGGAGACACTGGTCTCAAGTCAAATCAAGGCCATAAACATCACAGGATAAATAAAAGATGCTTCGATCTCACTGACGTCAACATAACCGTCACAAGCTCCTCCCTCCGGCATTACCATGTTTTCCTTTTCTCTGATGAACTCTGACGTGTTTATAAAGACCGGTGTGAAGAGACGTCTGCCGTCAGCGTCTGACCTGGACTCAGGTAGGAACAGGACAGGGGGGGGGGTGAGGCAGCTGCAGACTGCAACTCTCTGCTGAACCACTTTACACAGTTCAGTTCAAGATTTAGTTCAATGTCAATGTTTTAAAAACATTCTTTACATTGCTAGCTACTCTTTTATCAGGAAGAATGTAAACGTGAATATCAATAATAATTAGAGATAAATCTTAGGAGTTTACAGCCTGTGTTTCCGACTGTTGTGACTGTTGTATTTGTGTTGACACTTCATTTAAGATGAAGCTCAGTATGATATTGTTGTCAGTTGCGTTTCTATTTCATGTATTAAAACTGCATGTTTTAGCAGCTGATTGGTCTTATTAATGTTAAACTGTTTTTATAATAAACTAATGGACATGAATAATATCATGTTCACGTTTAAAACCCTTTAACGTATCAGCTTTAGTTCGTATAAATGAAATAATAAACACCAGTGCGTGTTGTATGAGTCGATGCTCTTGTCCAACAGGTAGTGAAGGAGACAGAAAAGGCAAAAGGTGAAAAGGGAATAATGGCAGAACGATGAAAGTCATAAAACTCAAATCAAGCAGAGCTCTCATTGATGTAGGAAATATTTTGATCTGAAAAGTGAATTTCAGTGTCATTGTTTTCAAATTACCTGAAAAGAATAAGATATCAGATTCACATGAACTTGATTATTGAATTTCTTTTACATTTGAGAGGAAAAACGTGATATTTTCTACAGACAAATAAAACTAATATACCTTTTATTTGCTTTTGAGGTTTTTAAAAACTTGGTCAAACTACTTCATGTGCGTCACAAAGCTGCTGTTTTAATGTCATTTCCCAGCTGTTGACTGTAGATAGATTGATCCGGCTGATTCCAACATGTCTGCCTCTGTCTGTGCCTCAGGTCTCAGTCGATCATGAGCTCGTCAGTGGCTCCAGGAGGCAACAGGAGTTTTCCTCATCAGGTGAAGCATGAAAATGTTGTTTATTTTGATCTGAACATTTGTTTTTGATTCATTTTTAAGTTTTAAAATCTTGAAGCTGTTTAATTCTTTAAGACCAACGCAAATAAAAATGTAGGAAAGTTAAGTTTGCCACCATCGTGTTCTCTTCATCAAGTCCACATTTGAAATGAAGTTAAAGAGTAAACTCTATTGACTACTTGTAAAAACTGTTATTTTGATGTAAACTGACAAGTTATTAATACGAATGCACATAAGATACAGGAGATTAAATTGAATTTGAATCATTACCTCAACCTGCTTAAGCTGTGTCTGTGTGTGAGTGTAAAAGAGAGGATGATGCTGCTGACTCACAGCCTGTTGCTGCTCATGAAAAACTAAATATGAACCTGCTGCAAGATGAAACTCTGAAAGCAGGTCAGCTGATAGAAACACAGAGAAGGATTAGGATCTGCACTTTGAGGACTCTGTGTTTCTAAAAGTCTTTTCTGTCTCTGCTACTTGGCGCCCCCTGCAGCTGAATCAGGTCACCTTCACCAGAGACACCTTCACCTCAGCGTTTGTGAAGAACCTGATTGTGTTTGTGTTGTGGCTCATCCTCAGTTACATCCACAGCACCTTGGTTTCCACGTTTTTCAGACACCAGGTACAAACACACGCACACAAACAATAGAACAGACTCAAAGGGATTTTCTATTCTTCAATCTGAACGTCTGTCTTTGAGATGTACGACAGACAGAAACATCAAATCCTCACATTTTAGGAGCTGGAAACACGAAATATTTTAATATCTTTGTTTAATAAAAGTGACATGAACCTTTAACTGAGTGTTGAAAGCATTGGCAATTAATCTTCTGTAAATTAACTAATCACTTTATCAACCTTCATAAATATAACATATATTACTTCAGTATTTTCCCTTTTCTGTACTTTTTAAAAGATTAAAAATTCATTGTTTGATCAATATATCACTGGCAGAGTAACTGTTGATGAAAATAAATGTTAGTTGCAGGCCTTTGTGCACTATGTTCAATTCATATTTGATATTGTTGTATTACAATTATTTCATTTACACTCAGAGCTGTTGCTGTTTCCCCCCCCCCCCCCCTCTTCACTTGTCTTCCTCCAGACCTTTTACGAAGACCCTCGTTATATCCTCTTCATCCACATGGTGATAAACGACGCCATCCAGCTGACCGTCACCGTCACACTTTTTGTCTCAAGCTACATCTTCTACAAGATCAACGTGTCTTTCTGCTGCCTCCTCATCCTGGTGGCCGTCTTCACCACCAGGAACACCCCGGTCAACTTAGCTAGCATGGCCATTGAGCGCTACATTGCCATTTGCAAACCTTTGCGCCACTCGCAAATCTGCACAGTGAGAAAAACGTACAAGGTCATCGGGGTGATTTGGTTTCTGTGCGCGGCTCCAGATATCACAGATCTGTTTGTGACTCTGGCCACTGAATCCCTGAGCTTCTTTCATGGGTCGGTGTTGTGTTTGCGCCAGAACGTGTTCAAAGACCCGATCCTCGCGCTTAAGAGACAAGCGTTTGACATCATCTATTTCTCCTTTGTGTTTCTGACTCTGATCTTCACCTACTTCCGAATACTGTTTGCAGCGAGAGCCGCGGCCACAGAGAAGATGTCGGCGCAGAGAGCCAGGAACACCATCCTGCTCCACGGCCTCCAGCTGTCCATGTGCCTGCTCTCCTACATCTCCCCCAGTGTGGAGCTTGTTCTGCATCTCATCTTCCCCGGTCGAATCCGGGAGATCAGATTTGCAAACTACCTCATCGTCTACATCCTGCCGCGTTTCCTGAGCCCCATCATTTACGGCGTGAGAGACAAAAAGTTCAGGAAGTACTTCAAGATGAACCTTCTGAGCAACAGGTGCCGGGAGAAGCTGAAGAAAGTGACACCACAGCACTAACAATGATTATACAGCAATAAAAGTGGAATTTTGTCAGACTGAATAAAAATGTCCACACTGTTGAATCATACCCTCTGGTTTTTAATGGCTTCATTAAAAATGTAAAATTAACAACGATGTTGATATTTACATTATAGCAAAACAACGTCAGACTGACAGGCCGGAGTCCCCGCCTCCCAATTTATAACCTCCACCAAGCAGTCCAATGACAGGAAACACCATCTGAAACTAGAAGGTCACTCGCTGAGTCAGTCGTTTTCCTGCCAACTGACAAACAAGTGCTGATGAAAACACAACCTCCATTGGCGTAGAGAACAACAGCTTGAGGTGTTGATGCAAAACATTACCATGTCACAGTGAAGATGACCTTTAGTGACCTTGTGCCAAATATAACGTATTCATGAAAACGGGACGGAGAACATAACCAGCGCCTGTGGTCCCGTCTGCTGCCGGCGCAGAGGCACAAAGAAGAAGAGATACATTAATATGAACTTATTAATACAATCAAGGAAAAAGCTGTGGAAAACTTTACGTCTCGTCAACATAAACAGAGAAAAACTAAAAATGTTTTCCCTGCGACAGTAGATTTTAGAAATATAATTATGGTGCCAGAGGTAGTCAGTGGAACAAGTAACACTAAACAAGGAGTTAGTAGAGAAACACTCAAACCATCATGAAGAGCCAACAGACGACCATAGTCAAATACCAGTGAGACAACTGGTTCAGGAGAACTGGTCTGAAAGACAACTGGTTATCAAGGAGACTGGATTCTGGTGGTTTCCACAACAATCAGAGCAAAACCAAACACAGTGGAACCAAACCTTTAGTGACCTGGACACATCGGCCTTCTGCCACATTGTGACAGGTTTATTGTTTTTAACACAAACATGTGGACGTCCTGTTCTCTCCTCTTTAGTTTAAACCAGGTCAACAAGGAGAGAATCACAAACACACACAAGACAATTCAAAGGAAGTACGCTTCTCTGTGATGACGTCAATTAATACATCCTCCGTTTATATTAGTAAAGAAAGGTCAAATCGAGGACAGCTACTTAGCTCATGTGAGGCTAACGTTAGCAAAACTGTAACTTCAACTAAAGTTAAACAGAAGTGATCAGGCTAAGTTAGCGTTCATCACTAGACACAGTGTTGTGCAGAACCTGACTGTCATCATATACAGTTCAGTTAAATAGTTAACTAACCACACTAACCAGGACAAGACAGGATCAACTTGTAGATGCCCTGACACAAAAGGTTGTCTTGGAGGAGAGAGCCAGTCACGCTGCCTCTGCACTTGAAAAAGAAAAGAAGAAGTCCAATAAATGTGCCTCTGCTATAACGAAAAGAAGGGCCTCAAGTAAGAAGTACGGTGTTGAGCTCAAAGTAGCTTTGATCAAGCCAGAGGAAACATCGCAGGACTGGCAGTGTTCGACTGAAGACCTCCAGGAAGCTCCGAATAACCTCTGTCAGTTACAAGAGCAAGTAAACCTTCAGCTCAGACACGCCAACGATATTGAGCTCAGGCTGGATGCTTTAGATGAGCTAACAATTATTCTACAATCTGCCAAATAAACCTGGCCACGACCCGGAGAACCAAGAAGAGCTGTTACAGCCCCCCCGCGGAGCCGGAACAACGCGTCTGCCACCACGTTGTCGGTCCCCTTCACACAACAGGTGGCAAGGCAATGGGCCTCATTCCCACAAAAAAATTACAAAATAACTATGAAATTGACGCACTTTCATCCTCATCATTTGTAAATAACCCAATCTATGTTATTGTTAATATTGTTGAAGTGTCTTTCTGTTATTTTATTGTGAAATATTTGCTCGCTTTAGAGTCATACAACTTCATTTCCGTTTTTTGTATTACATGCTTTTATTTTGAAAGTGTTCCGGTAGAGACGCGGACTTCCTGTTATGACTAACTTCACTACGAAAAAAGTTTGATGTTTTTAGCGCCCCTCCGAAGAGGCACAAGTTCTTACGGTGTTGTTTAGGGAAGTTTCAAATAAACAAAAACATCAGTTAAAGTCTCGACCATCTTTCAGGGGGATATGCTGCATCATTTGTTGTCATAATTAAAATCTTCAACTATACCAGTTGAGGTATTTTACTTAGATTACAATAAAATGTATGAGAGGGTTCATATTGAAATGTAACAGTTATTTATGGATTTCCTTAAATTATAAATTGGCCTAATTGACTGTATTCACCTGTAGTGTCTCCTCTTAAGTACAGCACATACGCCTTGATGCCCTGAATCTTCACATTAGCAAGACACAAGTTAACTATATTAGTTTTTGTCTTTTGACTAATTAGCTGTAGACTTCAGCCACTGGTAGCTCAGTCCTTTGTTCATTATCACTCATCCGCTACACAAGAGAAGAAAAACCAACTGGGACAGGAGGTGAGAGGCGGCGCAATGGTTTCAACGGTTTTTTACGTCTCTAACCTGGTGACCTCATCTGCCGGAGGTGCCGGGACTGACATTCCCCATTTTTGGTCAAAATCCCCCCCCCGTCAGACGCTCCGAGCTCGGAGTTAACAATCGCAAACATTCCGTGTGTCTGGATTTCAAATGCGTTGATGGACAAATGAAATCAGGTTAAAAGGATGTGTAGATACAATCAGCACATTTCAATGCCAAGTGAACCACCACATTGGCTCAACACCTCCAATGTGCGTCCGTGTCATTTCTCAGAATCAGTGTTTGCTGTGATTAAACTTCTCTTTTAGGAAGCTGCCGTGACCCGACTGCACAAGTGAGCGTACGTCAGCCGTTAATAACAGCCTGAATACAAGTTATGCAACGTTGTATGTGTGTGGCTGCTGCAGAGGAACGTAAATTGCCTTGTTAACAAGAGTAAAGTGTCTGGACGTCTTCACAGCAGAAACACAGCGAGTCGAAAGCCTCATGGTTCCTGACAGAGCTGGCGGCGCACTGAATTACCTGCTGACGTGCAATTAGGACACTCGGTCTGAGTGCGTCCACAGGTGCATTGTACATAAAGTGCACTATTTGTTTGTTAATTATATTCCTTAAATTGCCACAGTCAGGCCAAGCATGTGATGTAGGTCTCACTTGACTTGAATCAGAAGCCATTCAAATATTTTAAAAGGTTAATTTCTATTCTTGATTGTGCAATAAGTTTTGTGGGATTCAAGCAAACGATTGTGAAAAATGTATTAAACATGATAGAGATGATAGAGATGATAGAGATGATAGAGAGAGAGAAAGTCATAGAATGTCAGCTTCAAAGGAAAAATTCTCTTTAATCAGTTGCTCTAAACCTATCGCCTTTATATATTTCCACTTATTTTACACCTATGCCATTAATCTACAAGTGCTACTGTTGGTGTATAACAAGTTCAGACAAAAAAATAGACTGTGTTGGCTGACAGAAGATTTTTCTCTGGAATTGTGGAACTCTGAGTCACAATGAGGGTTCATTTCAAGAAATCTATACTTGATGTTATCATGGAGGAAACTGAGCAGAGCATGGAGGAGATGGAGGAGATGGAGGAGATTGAGGACGAAACTGAAGACTATCCCTCTGATTTTGATGTAAGTGTGTGTGTGTGTGTGTGTGTATGCATATATACATGTACATAAATATAAGACTGCAGACTTTGGCCCACCAACCTAATATTACGGTGTATTTATGAGTAGACTTTAAAGGAATTCAATTTGAAGGTGCATACTTGATGGAATAATTCATTCATTTTTGATTTGCTCATTTTGCATCTGATAAGTTAACTGCATTATTGACTCCATTTCAATAATTGACTGTATTTCCGTGCTATTGTTAATGGATTGATAAACATGCTAAATTACAAACATTGTTCAACATTGAACATGAAGGAACAAGGAGCTAACAATTGTTTCATGTGTCACAGATTAGTGACACAGAGATGTCGGATGAAGCAGCGGATCAACCAGGAGCCCTACAGATGAAAAGAGAGACCAAAGTTACTTTTGCAGTGAACTGCGAGGATTTAAAAAGAAATCAGGATAAAACGGAAGAAGCCCTGAAGCAGGAGCGAGAAGAACAAGAAGCTCTTTCAAAAACTTTGAAGCAAGAGACAGTGAGATCTATACTTGATGATATCATGGAGGAAACTCAGCAGAGCATGGAGGAGATGGAGGAGATGGAGGAGATTGAGGACGAAACTGAAGACTATCCCTCTGATTTTGATGTAAGTGTGTGTGTGTGTGTGTGTATGCATATATACATGTACATAAATATATGGCTGCAGACTTTGGCCCACCAACCTAATATTACGGTGTATTTATGAGTAGACTTTAAAGGAATTCAATCTGAAGGTGCATACTTGATGGAATAATTCATTCATTTTTGATTTGCTCATTTTGCATCTGATAAGTTAACTGCATTATTGACTCCATTTCAATAATTGACTGTATTTCCGTGCTATTGTTAATGGATTGATAAACATGCTAAATTACAAACATTGTTCAACATTGAACATGAAGGAACAAGGAGCTAACAATTGTTTCATGTGTCACAGATTAGTGACACAGAGTTGTCGGATGAAGCAGCGGATCAACCAGGAGCCCTACAGATGAAAAGAGAGACCAAAGTTACTTTTGCATTGAACTGCGAGGATTTAAAAAGAAATAAGGATAAAACGGAAGAAGCCCTGAAGCAGGAGCGAGAAGAACAAGAAGCTCTTTCAAAAACTTTGAAGCAAGAGACAGTGAAATCTATACTTGATGATATCATGGAGGAAACTCAGCAGAGCATGGAGGAGATGGAGGAGATGGAGGAGATTGAGGACGAAACTGAAGACTATCCCTCTGATTTTGATGTAAGTGTGTGTGTGTGTGTGTGTGTGTGTGTGTATGCATATATACATGTACATAAATATAAGACTGCAGACTTTGGCCCACCAACCTAATATTACGGTGTATTTATGAGTAGACTTTAAAGGAATTCAATTTGAAGGTGCATACTTGATGGAATAATTCATTCATTTTTGATTTGCTCATTTTGCATCTGATAAGTTAACTGCATTATTGACTCCATTTCAATAATTGACTGTATTTCCGTGCTATTGTTAATGGATTGATAAACATGCTAAATTACAAACATTGTTCAACATTGAACATGAATGAACAAGGAGCTAACAATTGTTTCATGTGTCACAGATTAGTGACACAGAGATGTCGGATGAAGCAGCGGATCAACCAGGAGCCCTACAGATGAAAAGAGAGACCAAAGTTACTTTTGCAGTGAACTGCGAGGATTTAAAAAGAAATCAGGATAAAACGGAAGAAGCCCTGAAGCAGGAGCGAGAAGAACAAGAAGCTCTTTCAAAAACTTTGAAGCAAGAGACAGTGCAAACAGTCGGCCTTCAAGCTGAACCTGAGCACATGAAGGCACCACAGGCCATCGTGAGGTCAGAGGAAGACCACCAGCATAGAGATCAATTGGATACAGTTGTAGACAGTGAGATTGTTGAATTCAAAACTGAGCCAAGTGATGAACTCCATGAGCTGAAGCAAGAAGATTTTCTAGACAATATTAAAAATTTTCGAAGTGATGTTGAAGCCAAGGGCAAACGCATTTCCTCACTGAAAAAGAAAGATAAGCAGAGAACCTCGGACCTCAAAAAGGAGGAGGAGAAGATACTCTCCAAACTACTAGCTTCTCCGTACAAGAAGCTACATGGTAAACTTGAGGAAACTCAACAGCTTGCTCATAAGTCGGCCATCTCCCAGGGGCCCAAGGAGGAAGATGAACTGTTCCATCTCACTTGGAGCAATCGCCATCTGACGTCTGAGAACAAAAGGCTACGTGAGAAAGTTAGGGAAGGTACCCTGGACCGACTGACCAAAGACAACCAGAGGCTACAAGGTGAACTTGAGGCCGCCATCTCCCAGCACGAGGAAAGAGATATAGTGGACCAAATGAAAATACAAGAGCTGGATTTTGAGAACAAGAGGCTTCAAGATCAACTTAAGGCCATCATCTCCCAGCAGAAGAAAAGAGATACACTGGACCAAATGAAAATACAAGAGCTGGATTTTGAGAACAAGAGGCTGCGAGATGAACTTAAGGCCATCATCTCCCAGCAGGAGGAAAGAGATACACTGGACCAAATGAAAATGCAAGAGCTGGATTCTGAGAACAAGAGGCTAAATGATAAACTACAAGATCAACTTAAGGCCGCCATCTCCCAGCAGGAGGAAAGAGATACACTGGACCAAATGAAAATGCAAGAGCTGGATTTTGAGAACAAGAGGCTTCGAGATGAACTTAAGGCCATCATCTACCAGCAGAAGAAAAGAGATACACTGGACCAAATGAAAATGCAAGAGCTGGATTCTGAGAACAAGAGGCTGAATGATAAACTACAAGATCAACTTGAGGCCGCCATCTCCCAGCAGGAGGAAAGAGATACACTGGACCAAATGAAAATGCAAGAGCTGGATTCTGAGAACAAGAGGCTGCGAGATGAACTTAAGGCCATCATCTACCAGCAGAAGAAAAGAGATACACTGGACCAAATGAAAATGCAAGAGCTGGATTCTGAGAACAAGAGGCTGCGAGATGAACTTAAGGCCATCATCTACCAGCAGAAGAAAAGAGATACACTGGACCAAATGAAAATGCAAGAGCTGGATTCTGAGAACAAGAGGCTGAATGATAAACTACAAGATCAACTTGAGGCCGCCATCTCCCAGCAGGAGGAAAGAGATACACTGGACCAAATGAAAATGCAAGAGCTGGATTCTGAGAACAAGAGGCTGCGAGATGAACTTAAGGCCATCATCTACCAGCAGAAGAAAAGAGATACACTGGACCAAATGAAAATGCAACAGCTGGATTCTGAGAACAAGAGGCTAAATGATAAACTACAAGATCAACTTAAGGTCGCCATCTCCCAGCAGAAGAAAAGAGATAAACTGGACCAAATGAAAATGCAAGAGCTGGATTCTGAGAACAAGAGGCTTCAAGATGAACTTAAGGCCATCATCTCCCAGCAGAAGAAAAGAGATACACTGGACCAAATGAAAATGCAACAGGTGGATTCTGAGAACAAGAGGCTTCAAGATGAACTTAAGGCCATCATCTCCCAGCAGAAGAAAAGAGATACACTGGACCAAATGAAAATGCAAGAGCTGGATTCTGAGAACAAGAGGCTAAATGATAAACTACAAGATCAACTTAAGGTCGCCATCTCCCAGCAGAAGAAAAGAGATAAACTGGACCAAATGAAAATGCAAGAGCTGGATTCTGAGAACAAGAGGCTTCAAGATGAACTTAAGGCCATCATCTCCCAGCAGAAGAAAAGAGATACACTGGACCAAATGAAAATGCAACAGGTGGATTCTGAGAACAAGAGGCTAAATGATAAACTACAAGATCAACTTGAGGCCGCCATCTCCCAGCAGGAGGAAAGAGATACACTGGACCAAATGAAAATGCAAGAGCTGGATTCTGAGAACAAGAGGCTTCAAGATGAACTTAAGGCCATCATCTACCAGCAGAAGAAAAGAGATACACTGGACCAAATGAAAATGCAAGAGCTGGATTCTGAGAACAAGAGGCTGCGAGATGAACTTAAGGCCATCATCTACCAGCAGGAGGAAAGAGATACACTGGACCAAATGAAAATGCAAGAGCTGGATTCTGAGAACAAGAGGCTTCAAGGTGAACTTGAGGATTCCCTACTTGAGAGACAGCTTTCTCGAAGGCAGCACCAGGAAGATAGAGAAGCTTGCTGCAGACTTAAGGAAGAAGAGAAGAAGCAGAAAGTCCGGTACTCGAGAGCATGTAAAAAAATAGATATTCTCAAGAAAGCCTCAGCAGACACAGACGACATGATGATGCAAACACTAAAGATGCAGAACAATGATATCACTGCCAAATTTGAGGCTATTAAGGCGAAGTATGACCTAATGATGAAAGACAGAGCTCACTCTCAGCGTCATGACGAAATCATGTCACAGAAGGATGTTATCATATCTAAACATCTGGCTTCCATTGCTAAGCTCCAATTAATGGTACATGACTTCAGAGTACAACTGTCCAAGAGCAGGACAAGACAGGATCAACTTGTAGATGCCCTGACACAAAAGGTTGTCTTGGAGGAGAGAGCCAGTCACGCTGCCTCTGCACTTGAAAAAGAAAAGAAGAAGTCCAATAAATGTGCCCCTGCTATAACGAAAAGAAGGACCTCAAGTAAGAAGTACGGTGTTGAGCTCAAAGTAGCTTTTATCAAGCCAGAGGAAACATCGCAGGACTGGCAGTGTTCGACTGAAGACCTCCAGGAAGCTCCGAATAACCTCTGTCAGTTACAAGAGCAAGTAAACCTTCAGCTCAGACACGCCAACGATATTGAGCTCAGGCTGGATGCTTTAGATGAGCTAACAATTATTCTACAATCTGCCAAATAAACCTGGCCACGACCCGGAGAACCAAGAAGAGCTGTTACAGCCCCCCCGCGGAGCCGGAACAACGCGTCTGCCACCACGTTGTCGGTCCCCTTCACACAACAGGTGGCAAGGCAATGGGCCTCATTCCCACAAAAAAAATTACAAAATAACTATGAAATTGACGCACTTTCATCCTCATCATTTGTAAATAACCCAATCTATGTTATTGTTAATATTGTTGAAGTGTCTTTCTGTTATTTTATTGTGAAATATTTGCTCGCTTTAGAGTCATACAATTTCATTTCCGTTTTTTGGATTACATGCTTTTATTTTGAAAGTGTTCCGGTAGAGACGCGGACTTCCTGTTATGACTAACTTCACTACGAAAAAAGTTTGCTGTTTTTAGCGCCCCTCCGAAGAGGCACAAGTTCTTACGGTGTTGTTTAGGGAAGTTTCAAATAAACAAAAACATCAGTTAATGTCTCGACCATCTTTCAGGGGGATATGCTGCATCATTTGTTGTCATAATTAAAATCTTCAACTATACCAGTTGAGGTATTTTACTTAGATTACAATAAAATATATGAGAGGGTTCATATTGAAATGTAACAGTTATTTATGGCTTTCCTTAAATTGTAAATTGGCCTAATTGACTGTATTCACCTGTAGTGTCTCCTCTTAAGTACAGCACATACGCCTGGATGTCCTGAATCTTCACATTAGCAAGACACAAGTTAACTATATTAGTTTTTGTCTTTTGACTAATTAGCTGTAGACTTCAGCCACTGGTAGCTCAGTCCTTTGTTCATTATCACTCATCCGCTACACAAGAGAAGAAAAACCAACTGGGACAGGAGGTGAGAGGCGGCGCAATGGTTTCAACGGTTTTTTACGTCTCTAACCTGGTGACCTCATCTGCCGGAGGCGCCGGGACTGACATTCCCCATTTTTGGTCAAAATCCCCCCCCCCGTCAGACGCTCCGAGCTCGGAGTTAACAATCGCAAACATTCCGTGTGTCTGGATTTCAAATGCCCCCCCCACTCCATCCTTTCACTTTATCTGATGCTCAGTCCACCATCACTTCCCTCTTCACTTCCCTTTCACTTCAATCCTCAGTGGCTACTCTGTAAAATAGCGTCTTTCCGGCGTTTCTTGTGTCGTGTTGTGTTTGAATCCATCTTCTGAATCCGTCCAATGTTCACTCTTCTTTCAGCTCCATCTTTGCTGGTGGGAGTAATCTGCTGATGCTGCATTTATGGAGCCAAAAACAGAATCAAGCAGGAGCCGGTCCTGGAAAGTAATCATTTATTCAAGAATATCTTGTTTATCATATATTAAAGAGCTCTTAACACCCCGCAGTCCAGCCAGCCCGCTAAGATCAGCTGACCAACGACACGCGTCATAGAAACATGTAAAAGAATGAAGCCAAATTACTTATTGAGTTAAGGAGTTATTTAATGATTTAAACGTCATGATTGACAGCTTAGACTGACTCGCCATTGGTTGAGCATGAGTTGATGGACAAATGAAATCAGGTTAAAAGGATGTGTAGATACAATCAGCACATTTCAATGCCAAGTGAACCACCACATTGGCTCAACACCTCCAATGTGCGTCCGTGTCATTTCTCAGAATCAGTGTTTGCTGTGATTAAACTTCTCTTTTAGGAAGCTGCCGTGACCCGACTGCACAAGTGAGCGCAAGTCAGCCATTAATAACAGCCTGAATACAAGTTATGCAACGTTGTATGTGTGTGGCTGCTGCAGAGGAACGTAAATTGCCTTGTTAACAAGAGTAAAGTGTCTGGACGTCTTCACAGCAGAAACACAGCGAGTCGAAAGCCTCATGGTTCCTGACAGAGCTGGCGGCGCACTGAATTACCTGCTGACTTGCAATTAGGACACTCGGTCTGAGTGCGTCCACAGGTGCATTGTACATAAAGTGCACTATTTGTTTGTTAATTATATTCCTTAAATTGCCACAGTCAGGCCAAGCATGTGATGTAGGTCTCACTTGACTTGAATCAGAAGCCATTCAAATATTTTAAAAGGTTCATTTCTATTCTTGTGTTGGGGATCGAGCTTAGACAAAGGATCGTAAACGAGGCCCGCGTGTGCTTTTCAAAGCCTGTCTAGAGTTTTGCTCTCTGCCAGGAGACAAACCTCCAGGGTTTTGACAGAGCAGCCATGTTGTCTTGACCGGGGCCTGAGGTCAACTTGGGCCTTCTATTGGCCGAGAGCCAACAAGACCCCCGGCCCTCTCCAGGAGGGAGGCCGGACACTTCGCAGGTAATAAATACCGAGAGCTCCCCCAAATCAGTGCTCATTCCCCGTGCACTGAAGATAGGACCAGAACCTCTCCAGGTTCCCTCCAGATGATCCAGACACTTAAGGGAGCAACCACAAACGTTTGTAGTTTTTATATATTTTTTTCTCCTTTAAGTTCAGTCAACCTCTTTTAATTTTTCACTTGAACTTTACTCTGAAAGGACCGCAGCAAAAGTCGAATACTCGCCGGCCGAGTTATCCACAGACTTTTCCTCCGCTCCCACAAATCATAGCTGCTCCGTCGCTATTCATCCCTGCAGAAGAGCAAGAATATATTCGCCAAGGCATTGAGACTTTTCGCCACGGAGAACGAGACCGATTTCTCTCCACTTTCCGGCCGCAGCTTTGCCCCGCTGCCATCACACGAAGCAGCTGATCACTGTTTCCGACGGCCACGAACCAAATCCACTTGTCTTCCCGGAACGCGCCGCTCGCGCACGAACCAACCGCGGAACATCGACAAGTAAGAGGCTTATGTCTGGGCAGAGACTAGTTTAATTATTAGTGTGTTACTATTTGAGCGTACATTTGTGTGAGACCGCTGTGTCTAATTTTGTCCACATTGTGCCCGCGCGTCGTGACGTATTCGGCATTTCCGGCTACGTCACCGCGTTGTGTTACCGTCAGACTGACTTTACGGAGATTCTAACCTATTAAAAGATCGGTACACAGCGGAACGGATCTTAGTTCGTTCGCTTGGGTACCGAGTGGTAGAGTTCCCGCAAAGCTGTCTCTGGCGGTGTTTGAGATCTCCGCTGATAAATTAGTGTATAACTTTTCCTTCCTCTCTCTCTTCTCTCCTAAATCCGCCTGCACGCACGTCCGAACTGCATCCCCGCACTTCACGTCTGATATACATTCTAGAATCTAGATAGTGCGATCGCATCTCGACGCCATTCGGCGCTTTGAACCACGAGATAGATCAAGTAACCTTTGTCCACCATTCCCTTGTGGTCAAACCACATGGTGCACCGCCATTTTGTAACCCGACACCACGTGTAATTTGTACGCCATTTTGGATTTCGTAACCCGACACCACGTGTAACTTGTACGCCATTTTTGATTTCGTAACCCGACACCACGGCTTTAGACGCCATCTTGTCTCCATCTTCCCCGTACATATACACACACACACCCACCCACACACACACAGACACACGCACACACACATACTCGCCTCCGGGTAGACACATTGGAGGCATTACATATGTGTTACGATTGTAATAGATGCTTGTGGTGTTTTATCTTTGATATAGTGGGTTTGCTGTGATAATAGTCATTGAGTTACATTGATGTCATTATCTTAAATAAATCCCCTTTTATATTTAAAGTACCGGTATTTTTGTGATTCTTTGTGCATATATATATGTGAATACAGCTGGATTATGACTGCCTGTGCTCGAACTTAAAACCTTCACTGTTCATTATATAATCATTAATAGGAAATATTGAGATTTCTAATTGAACTTTTCAGATTATGAGACTGATCTTTATTGACTGATTGTTGGTCCCTGATAATAGGGTGGTGCCCTGTCTTTGATGAATTATAATTATAACTTTTATTATTCTTAATTGATAATTTTATTGTTTTTCATTAATTATTTCATTATTCTTAATTGATAACTCTATCATCTTTAATTAATTATTTTATTATTTTAATTAAATAATTTTATTCATTTTAATAATCGTATTTTATGATTATTGAAAATTAGCCAACATCCAGTCTACCTACTATTGCACAACAATAGAGACAGAGAAAGTCATAGAATGTCAGCTTCAAAGGAAAAATTCTCTTTAATCAGTTGCTCTAAACCTATCGCCTTTATATATTTCCACTTATTTTACACCTATGCCATTAATCTACAAGTGCTACTGTTGGTGTATAACAAGTTCAGACAAAAAAATAGACTGTGTTGGCTGACAGAAGATTTTTCTCTGGAATTGTGGAACTCTGAGTCACAATGAGGGTTCATTTCAAGAAATCTATACTTGATGTTATCATGGAGGAAACTGAGCAGAGCATGGAGGAGATGGAGGAGATGGAGGAGATTGAGGACGAAACTGAAGACTATCCCTCTGATTTTGATGTAAGTGTGTGTGTGTGTGTGTATGCATATATACATGTACATAAATATATGGCTGCAGACTTTGGCCCACCAACCTAATATTACGGTGTATTTATGAGTAGACTTTAAAGGAATTCAATTTGAAGGTGCATACTTGATGGAATAATTCATTCATTTTTGATTTGCTCATTTTGCATCTGATAAGTTAACTGCATTATTGACTCCATTTCAATAATTGACTGTATTTCCGTGCTATTGTTAATGGATTGATAAACATGCTAAATTACAAACATTGTTCAACATTGAACATGAATGAACAAGGAGCTAACAATTGTTTCATGTGTCACAGATTAGTGACACAGAGATGTCGGATGAAGCAGCGGATCAACCAGGAGCCCTACAGATGAAAAGAGAGACCAAAGTTACTTTTGCAGTGAACTGCGAGGATTTAAAAAGAAATCAGGATAAAACGGAAGAAGCCCTGAAGCAGGAGCGAGAAGAACAAGAAGCTCTTTCAAAAACCTTGAAGCAAGAGACAGTGCAAACAGTCGGCCTTCAAGCTGAACCTGAGCACATGAAGGCACCACAGGCCATCGTGAGGTCAGAGGAAGACCACCAGCATAGAGATCAATTGGATACAGTTGTAGACAGTGAGATTGTTGAATTCAAAACTGAGCCAAGTGATGAACTCCATGAGCTGAAGCAAGAAGATTTTCTAGACAATATTAAAAATTTTCGAAGTGATGTTGAAGCCAAGGGCAAACGCATTTCCTCACTGAAAAAGAAAGATAAGCAGAGAACCTCGGACCTCAAAAAGGAGGAGGAGAAGATACTCTCCAAACTACTAGCTTCTCCGTACAAGAAGCTACATGGTAAACTTGAGGAAACTCAACAGCTTGCTCATAAGTCGGCCATCTCCCAGGGGCCCAAGGAGGAAGATGAACTGTTCCATCTCACTTGGAGCAATCGCCATCTGACCTCTGAGAACAAAAGGCTACGTGAGAAAGTTAGGGAAGGTACCCTGGACCGACTGACCAAAGACAACCAGAGGCTACAAGGTGAACTTGAGGCCGCCATCTCCCAGCACGAGGAAAGAGATATAGTGGACCAAATGAAAATACAAGAGCTGGATTTTGAGAACAAGAGGCTTCAAGATCAACTTAAGGCCATCATCTCCCAGCAGGAGGAAAGAGATACACTGGACCAAATGAAAATGCAAGAGCTGGATTCTGAGAACAAGAGGCTACGAGATGAACTTACGGCCATCATCTACCAGCAGAAGAAAAGAGATAAACTGGACCAAATGAAAATGCAAGAGCTGGATTCTGAGAACAAGAGGCTGCGAGATGAACTTAAGGCCATCATCTACCAGCAGAAGAAAAGAGATACACTGGACCAAATGAAAATGCAACAGCTGGATTCTGAGAACAAGAGGCTAAATGATAAACTACAAGATCAACTTAAGGTCGCCATCTCCCAGCAGAAGAAAAGAGATGCACTGGACCAAATGAAAATGCAAGAGCTGGATTCTGAGAACAAGAGGCTTCAAGATGAACTTGAGGATTCCCTACTTGAGAGACAGCTTTCTCGAAGGCAGCACCAGGAAGATAGAGAAGCTTGCTGCAGACTTAAGGAAGAAGAGAAGAAGCAGAAAGTCCGGTACTCGAGAGCATGTAAAAAAATAGATATTCTCAAGAAAGCCTCAGCAGACACAGACGACATGATGATGCAAACACTAAAGATGCAGAACAATGATATCACTGCCAAATTTGAGGCTATTAAGGCGAAGTATGACCTAATGATGAAAGACAGAGCTCACTCTCAGCGTCATGACGAAATCATGTCACAGAAGGATGTTATCATATCTAAACATCTGGCTTCCATTGCTAAGCTCCAATTAATGGTACATGACTTCAGAGTACAACTGTCCAAGAGCAGGACAAGACAGGATCAACTTGTAGATGCCCTGACACAAAAGGTTGTCTTGGAGGAGAGAGCCAGTCACGCTGCCTCTGCACTTGAAAAAGAAAAGAAGAAGTCCAATAAATGTGCCCCTGCTATAACGAAAAGAAGGACCTCAAGTAAGAAGTACGGTGTTGAGCTCAAAGTAGCTTTTATCAAGCCAGAGGAAACATCGCAGGACTGGCAGTGTTCGACTGAAGACCTCCAGGAAGCTCCGAATAACCTCTGTCAGTTACAAGAGCAAGTAAACCTTCAGCTCAGACACGCCAACGATATTGAGCTCAGGCTGGATGCTTTAGATGAGCTAACAATTATTCTACAATCTGCCAAATAAACCTGGCCACGACCCGGAGAACCAAGAAGAGCTGTTACAGCCCCCCCGCGGAGCCGGAACAACGCGTCTGCCACCACGTTGTCGGTCCCCTTCACACAACAGGTGGCAAGGCAATGGGCCTCATTCCCACAAAATAAATTACAAAATAACTATGAAATTGACGCACTTTCATCCTCATCATTTGTAAATAACCCAATCTATGTTATTGTTAATATTGTTGAAGTGTCTTTCTGTTATTTTATTGTGAAATATATGCTCGCTTTAGAGTCATACAATTTCATTTCCGTTTTTTGGATTACATGCTTTTATTTTGAAAGTGTTCCGGTAGAGACGCGATCTTCCTGTTATGACTAACTTCACTACGAAAAAAGTTTGCTGTTTTTAGCGCCCCTCCGAAGAGGCACAAGTTCTTACGGTGTTGTTTAGGGAAGTTTCAAATAAACAAAAACATCAGTTAATGTCTCGACCATCTTTCAGGGGGATATGCTGCATCATTTGTTGTCATAATTAAAATCTTCAACTATACCAGTTGAGGTATTTTACTTAGATTACAATAAAATATATGAGAGGGTTCATATTGAAATGTAACAGTCATTTATGGATTTCCTTAAATTGTGAATTGGCCTAATTGACTGTATTCACCTGTAGTGTCTCCTCTTAAGTACAGCACATACGCCTGGATGTCCTGAATCTTCACATTAGCAAGACACAAGTTAACTATATTAGTTTTTGTCTTTTGACTAATTAGCTGTAGACTTCAGCCACTGGTAGCTCAGTCCTTTGTTCATTATCACTCATCCGCTACACAAGAGAAGAAAAACCAACTGGGACAGGAGGTGAGAGGCGGCGCAATGGTTTCAACGGTTTTTTACGTCTCTTACCTGGTGACCTCATCTGCCGGAGGCGCCGGGACTGACATTCCCCATTTTTGGTCAAAATCCCCCCCCCCCCCCGTCAGACGCTCCGAGCTCGGAGTTAACAATCGCAAACATTCCGTGTGTCTGGATTTCAAATGCCCCCCCCACTCCATCCTTTCACTTTATCTGATGCTCAGTCCACCATCACTTCCCTCTTCACTTCCCTTTCACTTCAATCCTCAGTGGCTACTCTGTAAAATAGCGTCTTTCCGGCGTTTCTTGTGTCGTGTTGTGTTTGAATCCATCTTCTGAATCCGTCCAATGTTCACTCTTCTTTCAGCTCCATCTTTGCTGGTGGGAGTAATCTGCTGATGCTGCATTTATGGAGCCAAAAACAGAATCAAGCAGGAGCCGGTCCTGGAAAGTAATCATTTATTCAAGAATATCTTGTTTATCATATATTAAAGAGCTCTTAACACCCCGCAGTCCAGCCAGCCCGCTAAGATCAGCTGACCAACGACACGCGTCATAGAAACATGTAAAAGAATGAAGCCAAATTACTTATTGAGTTAAGGAGTTATTTAATGATTTAAACGTCATGATTGACAGCTTAGACTGACTCGCCATTGGTTGAGCATGAGTTGATGGACAAATGAAATCAGGTTAAAAGGATGTGTAGATACAATCAGCACATTTCAATGCCAAGTGAACCACCACATTGGCTCAACACCTCCAATGTGCGTCCGTGTCATTTCTCAGAATCAGTGTTTGCTGTGATTAAACTTCTCTTTTAGGAAGCTGCCGTGACCCGACTGCACAAGTGAGCGTAAGTCAGCCGTTAATAACAGCCTGAATACAAGTTATGCAACGTTGTATGTGTGTGGCTGCTGCAGAGGAACGTAAATTGCCTTGTTAACAAGAGTAAAGTGTCTGGACGTCTTCACAGCAGAAACACAGCGAGTCGAAAGCCTCATGGTTCCTGACAGAGCTGGCGGCGCACTGAATTACCTGCTGACTTGCAATTAGGACACTCGGTCTGAGTGCGTCCACAGGTGCATTGTACATAAAGTGCACTATTTGTTTGTTAATTATATTCCTTAAATTGCCACAGTCAGGCCAAGCATGTGATGTAGGTCTCACTTGACTTGAATCAGAAGCCATTCAAATATTTTAAAAGGTTCATTTCTATTCTTGATTGTGCAATAAGTTTTGTGGGATTCAAACAAACGATTGTGAAAAATGTATTAAACATGATAGAGATGATAGAGATGATAGAGAGAGAGAAAGTCATAGAATGTCAGCTTCAAAGGAAAAATTATCTTTAATCAGTTGCTCTAAACCTATCGCCTTTATATATTTCCACTTATTTTACACCTATGCCATTAATCTACAAGTGCTACTGTTGGTGTATAACAAGTTCAGACAAAAAAATAGACTGTGTTGGCTGACAGAAGATTTTTCTCTGGAATTGTGGAACTCTGAGTCACAATGAGGGTTCATTTCAAGAAATCTATACTTGATGTTATCATGGAGGAAACTGAGCAGAGCATGGAGGAGATGGAGGAGATGGAGGAGATTGAGGACGAAACTGAAGACTATCCCTCTGATTTTGATGTAAGTGTGTGTGTGTGTGTGTGTGTGTATGCATATATACATGTACATAAATATATGGCTGCAGACTTTGGCCCACCAACCTAATATTACGGTGTATTTATGAGTAGACTTTAAAGGAATTCAATCTGAAGGTGCATACTTGATGGAATAATTCATTCATTTTTGATTTGCTCATTTTGCATCTGATAAGTTAACTGCATTATTGACTCCATTTCAATAATTGACTGTATTTCCGTGCTATTGTTAATGGATTGATAAACATGCTAAATTACAAACATTGTTCAACATTGAACATGAAGGAACAAGGAGCTAACAATTGTTTCATGTGTCACAGATTAGTGACACAGAGATGTCGGATGAAGCAGCGGATCAACCAGGAGCCCTACAGATGAAAAGAGAGACCAAAGTTACTTTTGCAGTGAACTGCGAGGATTTAAAAAGAAATCAGGATAAAACGGAAGAAGCCCTGAAGCAGGAGCGAGAAGAACAAGAAGCTCTTTCAAAAACTTTGAAGCAAGAGACAGTGCAAACAGTCGGCCTTCAAGCTGAACCTGAGCACATGAAGGCACCACAGGCCATCGTGAGGTCAGAGGAAGACCACCAGCATAGAGATCAATTGGATACAGTTGTAGACAGTGAGATTGTTGAATTTAAAACTGAGCCAAGTGATGAACTCCATGAGCTGAAGCAAGAAGATTTTCTAGACAATATTAAAAATTTTCGAAGTGATGTTGAAGCCAAGGGCAAACGCATTTCCTCACTGAAAAAGAAAGATAAGCAGAGAACCTCGGACCTCAAAAAGGAGGAGGAGAAGATACTCTCCAAACTACTAGCTTCTCCGTACAAGAAGCTACATGGTAAACTTGAGGAAACTCAACAGCTTGCTCATAAGTCGGCCATCTCCCAGGGGCCCAAGGAGGAAGATGAACTGTTCCATCTCACTTGGAGCAATCGCCATCTGACCTCTGAGAACAAAAGGCTACATGAGAAAGTTAGGGAAGGTACCCTGGACCGACTGACCAAAGACAACCAGAGGCTACAAGGTGAACTTGAGGCCGCCATCTCCCAGCACGAGGAAAGAGATATAGTGGACCAAATGAAAATACAAGAGCTGGATTTTGAGAACAAGAGGCTTCAAGATCAACTTAAGGCCATCATCTCCCAGCAGGAGGAAAGAGATACACTGGACCAAATGAAAATGCAAGAGCTGGATTCTGAGAACAAGAGGCTAAATGATAAACTACAAGATCAACTTAAGGTCGCCATCTCCCAGCAGGAGGAAAGAGATACACTGGACCAAATGAAAATGCAAGAGCTGGATTCTGAGAACAAGAGGCTACGAGATGAACTTACGGCCATCATCTCCCAGCAGAAGAAAAGAGATAAACTGGACCAAATGAAAATGCAAGAGCTGGATTCTGAGAACAAGAGGCTGCGAGATGAACTTAAGGCCATCATCTACCAGCAGAAGAAAAGAGATACACTGGACCAAATGAAAATGCAAGAGCTGGATTCTGAGAACAAGAGGCTAAATGATAAACTACAAGATCAACTTGAGGCCGCCATCTCCCAGCAGGAGGAAAGAGATACACTGGACCAAATGAAAATGCAACAGCTGGATTCTGAGAACAAGAGGCTAAATGATAAACTACAAGATCAACTTAAGGTCGCCATCTCCCAGCAGAAGAAAAGAGATAAACTGGACCAAATGAAAATGCAAGAGCTGGATTCTGAGAACAAGAGGCTTCAAGATGAACTTAAGGCCATCATCTCCCAGCAGGAGGAAAGATATACACTGGACCAAATGAAAATGCAAGAGCTGGATTCTGAGAACAAGAGGCTGCGAGATGAACTTAAGGCCATCATCTACCAGCAGAAGGAAAGAGATACACTGGACCAAATGAAAATGCAACAGGTGGATTCTGAGAACAAGAGGCTAAATGATAAACTACAAGATCAACTTGAGGCCGCCATCTCCCAGCAGGAGGAAAGAGATACACTGGACCAAATGAAAATGCAAGAGCTGGATTCTGAGAACAAGAGGCTTCAAGGTGAACTTGAGGATTCCCTACTTGAGAGACAGCTTTCTCGAAGGCAGCACCAGGAAGATAGAGAAGCTTGCTGCAGACTTAAGGAAGAAGAGAAGAAGCAGAAAGTCCGGTACTCGAGAGCATGTAAAAAAATAGATATTCTCAAGAAAGCCTCAGCAGACACAGACGACATGATGATGCAAACACTAAAGATGCAGAACAATGATATCACTGCCAAATTTGAGGCTATTAAGGCGAAGTATGACCTAATGATGAAAGACAGAGCTCACTCTCAGCGTCATGACGAAATCATGTCACAGAAGGATGTTATCATATCTAAACATCTGGCTTCCATTGCTAAGCTCCAATTAATGGTACATGACTTCAGAGTACAACTGTCCAAGAGCAGGACAAGACAGGATCAACTTGTAGATGCCCTGACACAAAAGGTTGTCTTGGAGGAGAGAGCCAGTCACGCTGCCTCTGCACTTGAAAAAGAAAAGAAGAAGTCCAATAAATGTGCCCCTGCTATAACGAAAAGAAGGACCTCAAGTAAGAAGTACGGTGTTGAGCTCAAAGTAGCTTTGATCAAGCCAGAGGAAACATCGCAGGACTGGCAGTGTTCGACTGAAGACCTCCAGGAAGCTCCGAATAACCTCTGTCAGTTACAAGAGCAAGTAAACCTTCAGCTCAGACACGCCAACGATATTGAGCTCAGGCTGGATGCTTTAGATGAGCTAACAATTATTCTACAATTTGCCAAATAAACCTGGCCACGACCCGGAGAACCAAGAAGAGCTGTTACAGCCCCCCCGCGGAGCCGGAACAACGCGTCTGCCACCACGTTGTCGGTCCCCTTCACACAACAGGTGGCAAGGCAATGGGCCTCATTCCCACAAAATAAATTACAAAATAACTATGAAATTGACGCACTTTCATCCTCATCATTTGTAAATAACCCAATCTATGTTATTGTTAATATTGTTGAAGTGTCTTTCTGTTATTTTATTGTGAAATATATGCTCGCTTTAGAGTCATACAATTTCATTTCCGTTTTTTGGATTACATGCTTTTATTTTGAAAGTGTTCCGGTAGAGACGCGGACTTCCTGTTATGACTAACTTCACTACGAAAAAAGTTTGATGTTTTTAGCGCCCCTCCGAAGAGGCACAAGTTCTTACGGTGTTGTTTAGGGAAGTTTCAAATAAACAAAAACATCAGTTAAAGTCTCGACCATCTTTCAGGGGGATATGCTGCATCATTTGTTGTCAGAATTAAAATCTTCAACTATACCAGTTGAGGTATTTTACTTAGATTACAATAAAATATATGAGAGGGTTCATATTGAAATGTAACCGTTATTTATGGATTTCCTTAAATTGTAAATTGGCCTAATTGACTGTATTCACCTGTAGTGTCTCCTCTTAAGTACAGCACATACGCCTGGATGCCCTGAATCTTCACATTAGCAAGACACAAGTTAACTATATTAGTTTTTGTCTTTTGACTAATTAGCTGTAGACTTCAGCCACTGGTAGCTCAGTCCTTTGTTCATTATCACTCATCCGCTACACAAGAGAAGAAAAACCAACTGGGACAGGAGGTGAGAGGCGGCGCAATGGTTTCAACGGTTTTTTACGTCTCTTACCTGGTGACCTCATCTGCCGGAGGCGCCGGGACTGACATTCCCCATTTTTGGTCAAAATCCCCCCCCCCGTCAGACGCTCCGAGCTCGGAGTTAACAATCGCAAACATTCCGTGTGTCTGGATTTCAAATGCGTTGATGGACAAATGAAATCAGGTTAAAAGGATGTGTAGATACAATCAGCACATTTCAATGCCAAGTGAACCACCACATTGGCTCAACACCTCCAATGTGCGTCCGTGTCATTTCTCAGAATCAGTGTTTGCTGTGATTAAACTTCTCTTTTAGGAAGCTGCCGTGACCCGACTGCACAAGTGAGCGTAAGTCAGCCATTAATAACAGCCTGAATACAAGTTATGCAACGTTGTATGTGTGTGGCTGCTGCAGAGGAACGTAAATTGCCTTGTTAACAAGAGTAAAGTGTCTGGACGTCTTCACAACAGAAACACAGCGAGTCGAAAGCCTCATGGTTCCTGACAGAGCTGGCGGCGCACTGAATTACCTGCTGACGTGCAATTAGGACACTCGGGTCTGAGTGCGTCCACAGGTGCATTGTACATAAAGTGCACTATTTGATTGTTAATTATATTCCTTAAATTGCCACAGTCAGGCCAAGCATGTGATGTAGGTCTCACTTGACTTGAATCAGAAGCCATTCAAATATTTTAAAAGGTTAATTTCTATTCTTGATTGTGCAATAAGTTTTGTGGGATTCAAACAAACGATTGTGAAAAATGTATTAAACATGATAGAGATGATAGAGATGATAGAGAGAGAGAAAGTCATAGAATGTCAGCTTCAAAGGAAAAATTCTCTTTAATCAGTTGCTCTAAACCTATCGCCTTTATATATTTCCACTTATTTTACACCTATGCCATTAATCTACAAGTGCTACTGTTGGTGTATAACAAGTTCAGACAAAAAAATAGACTGTGTTGGCTGACAGAAGATTTTTCTCTGGAATTGTGGAACTCTGAGTCACAATGAGGGTTCATTTCAAGAAATCTATACTTGATGATATCATGGAGGAAACTCAGCAGAGCATGGAGGAGATGGAGGAGATGGAGGAGATTGAGGACGAAACTGAAGACTATCCCTCTGATTTTGATGTAAGTGTGTGTGTGTGTGTGTGTGTGTATGCATATATACATGTACATAAATATAAGACTGCAGACTTTGGCCCACCAACCTAATATTACGGTGTATTTATGAGTAGACTTTAAAGGAATTCAATTTGAAGGTGCATACTTGATGGAATAATTCATTCATTTTTGATTTGCTCATTTTGCATCTGATAAGTTAACTGCATTATTGACTCCATTTCAATAATTGACTGTATTTCCGTGCTATTGTTAATGGATTGATAAACATGCTAAATTACAAACATTGTTCAACATTGAACATGAATGAACAAGGAGCTAACAATTGTTTCATGTGTCACAGATTAGTGACACAGAGATGTCGGATGAAGCAGCGGATCAACCAGGAGCCCTACAGATGAAAAGAGAGACCAAAGTTACTTTTGCAGTGAACTGCGAGGATTTAAAAAGAAATCAGGATAAAACGGAAGAAGCCCTGAAGCAGGAGCGAGAAGAACAAGAAGCTCTTTCAAAAACCTTGAAGCAAGAGACAGTGCAAACAGTCGGCCTTCAAGCTGAACCTGAGCACATGAAGGCACCACAGGCCATCGTGAGGTCAGAGGAAGACCACCAGCATAGAGATCAATTGGATACAGTTGTAGACAGTGAGATTGTTGAATTCAAAACTGAGCCAAGTGATGAACTCCATGAGCTGAAGCAAGAAGATTTTCTAGACAATATTAAAAATTTTCGAAGTGATGTTGAAGCCAAGGGCAAACGCATTTCCTCACTGAAAAAGAAAGATAAGCAGAGAACCTCGGACCTCAAAAAGGAGGAGGAGAAGATACTCTCCAAACTACTAGCTTCTCCGTACAAGAAGCTACATGGTAAACTTGAGGAAACTCAACAGCTTGCTCATAAGTCGGCCATCTCCCAGGGGCCCAAGGAGGAAGATGAACTGTTCCATCTCACTTGGAGCAATCGCCATCTGACCTCTGAGAACAAAAGGCTACATGAGAAAGTTAGGGAAGGTACCCTGGACCGACTGACCAAAGACAACCAGAGGCTACAAGGTGAACTTGAGGCCGCCATCTCCCAGCACGAGGAAAGAGATATAGTGGACCAAATGAAAATACAAGAGCTGGATTTTGAGAACAAGAGGCTTCAAGATCAACTTAAGGCCATCATCTCCCAGCAGGAGGAAAGAGATGCACTGGACCAAATGAAAATGCAAGAGCTGGATTCTGAGAACAAGAGGCTAAATGATAAACTACAAGATCAACTTAAGGTCGCCATCTCCCAGCAGGAGGAAAGAGATACACTGGACCAAATGAAAATGCAAGAGCTGGATTCTGAGAACAAGAGGCTAAATGATAAACTACAAGATCAACTTAAGGTCGCCATCTCCCAGCAGGAGGAAAGAGATACACTGGACCAAATGAAAATGCAAGAGCTGGATTCTGAGAACAAGAGGCTACGAGATGAACTTACGGCCATCATCTCCCAGCAGAAGAAAAGAGATAAACTGGACCAAATGAAAATGCAAGAGCTGGATTCTGAGAACAAGAGGCTGCGAGATGAACTTAAGGCCATCATCTACCAGCAGGAGGAAAGAGATACACTGGACCAAATGAAAATGCAAGAGCTGGATTCTGAGAACAAGAGGCTAAATGATAAACTACAAGATCAACTTAAGGTCGCCATCTCCCAGCAGGAGGAAAGAGATACACTGGACCAAATGAAAATGCAAGAGCTGGATTCTGAGAACAAGAGGCTGCGAGATGAACTTAAGGCCATCATCTACCAGCAGAAGAAAAGAGATACACTGGACCAAATGAAAATGCAACAGGTGGATTCTGAGAACAAGAGGCTAAATGATAAACTACAAGATCAACTTGAGGCCGCCATCTCCCAGCAGGAGGAAAGAGATACACTGGACCAAATGAAAATGCAAGAGCTGGATTCTGAGAACAAGAGGCTACGAGATGAACTTAAGGCCATCATCTCCCAGCAGAAGAAAAGAGATACACTGGACCAAATGAAAATGCAAGAGCTGGATTCTGAGAACAAGAGGCTAAATGATAAACTACAAGATCAACTTGAGGCCGCCATCTCCCAGCAGGAGGAAAGAGATACACTGGACCAAATGAAAATGCAAGAGCTGGATTCTGAGAACAAGAGGCTTCAAGATGAACTTGAGGATTCCCTACTTGAGAGACAGCTTTCTCGAAGGCAGCACCAGGAAGATAGAGAAGCTTGCTGCAGACTTAAGGAAGAAGAGAAGAAGCAGAAAGTCCGGTACTCGAGAGCATGTAAAAAAATAGATATTCTCAAGAAAGCCTCAGCAGACACAGACGACATGATGATGCAAACACTAAAGATGCAGAACAATGATATCACTGCCAAATTTGAGGCTATTAAGGCGAAGTATGACCTAATGATGAAAGACAGAGCTCACTCTCAGCGTCATGACGAAATCATGTCACAGAAGGATGTTATCATATCTAAACATCTGGCTTCCATTGCTAAGCTCCAATTAATGGTACATGACTTCAGAGTACAACTGTCCAAGAGCAGGACAAGACAGGATCAACTTGTAGATGCCCTGACACAAAAGGTTGTCTTGGAGGAGAGAGCCAGTCACGCTGCCTCTGCACTTGAAAAAGAAAAGAAGAAGTCCAATAAATGTGCCCCTGCTATAACGAAAAGAAGGGCCTCAAGTAAGAAGTACGGTGTTGAGCTCAAAGTAGCTTTGATCAAGCCAGAGGAAACATCGCAGGACTGGCAGTGTTCGACTGAAGACCTCCAGGAAGCTCCGAATAACCTCTGTCAGTTACAAGAGCAAGTAAACCTTCAGCTCAGACACGCCAACGATATTGAGCTCAGGCTGGATGCTTTAGATGAGCTAACAATTATTCTACAATCTGCCAAATAAACCTGGCCACGACCCGGAGAACCAAGAAGAGCTGTTACAGCCCCCCCGCGGAGCCGGAACAACGCGTCTGCCACCACGTTGTCGGTCCCCTTCACACAACAGGTGTCAAGGCAATGGGCCTCATTCCCACAAAATAAATTACAAAATAACTATGAAATTGACGCACTTTCATCCTCATCATTTGTAAATAACCCAATCTATGTTATTGTTAATATTGTTGAAGTGTCTTTCTGTTATTTTATTGTGAAATATTTGCTCGCTTTAGAGTCATACAATTTCATTTCCGTTTTTTGGATTACATGCTTTTATTCTGAAAGTGTTCCGGTAGAGACGCGGACTTCCTGTTATGACTAACTTCACTACGAAAAAAGTTTGATGTTTTTAGCGCCCCTCCGAAGAGGCACAAGTTCTTACGGTGTTGTTTAGGGAAGTTTCAAATAAACAAAAACATCAGTTAAAGTCTCGACCATCTTTCAGGGGGATATGCTGCATCATTTGTTGTCATAATTAAAATCTTCAACTATACCAGTTGAGGTATTTTACTTAGATTACAATAAAATGTATGAGAGGGTTCATATTGAAATGTAACCGTTATTTATGGCTTTCCTTAAATTATAAATTGGCAAGGAAGCTGCAGCCAACCCAGTCTCATCAGAAAACTCTCAGACACTTTCTGTCCCTTGTCTCTGCTGTGAACCTCCCATCAGCAATTATTTCCCAGCATGCTGCTGTTCCCAGAGGCCTGCTACAGTCTCCCCCTTGTGGTTGTTCTGAGGTGGTGTCGAGAACGTACAACAAGAATCTTCATCTACGTTTGTATAAAACGTCCTCGGGTCAGTTTTCTATTAAATATGGTAAAATGTTTATGAAACAGTTTCCTCAGAGACTTAAAGATGCTCTGCTCTTCATCGACTCTTCTTCATACTGTAAATGTCTCATTCACTTTTCTTCTGGTTGTTTCCATGATGTCAAACTGGTGATTTTGTTCTTTTACCTGCACCAAGGACGAGATGTTTCCACCTGTTTGTTTGCAAGAGGAAAGAAAAGCAGAGTCATGATTCCAGTGAAGTCGGTGGAAGGATGTTTATTGAGCATTAAAGCAGAGACAAGTAGAAACAGGACTTTTCTCTCTGAGATGTTTTTCTTCTCGTTACATCTGGTTTGTCACAGAGGAAATGATCCATGTGTTTGACTCATAGACTGAATATAAAGGCTTTGACTGGGATGTGCTGCTGTTATACTACAGCGCCACCTGTGGGTCAAAAGTAGAAAAGCCACCACCGCTCTGCACCTGATGCAGAAATGAAAACGTCCCATTTTTAAGTCCAGAGTTTTGATCTTTTGTGTCAAAGACAAAACTCTGATTTTAAACTCAAAGTGATTTCAATGTGTTTAACTTTGTGTGGAACTAAATCAATTTGTGACGTGAATCCAGGAACTTTAAGATCATAAACAAACATATACACAGAATGTGGTTCTACACACATGGAGACATACTGAGGGACAAAGGTGGACAATAATAAAGACAAACTTAAATACACTGTATGTGACTCTTTACAGAGGGTTTATATATTCTGCTTGTGTTGTGTCATTTCAATAAACACATTCTTCATGTGAATAAACACAATCGGGACAAGAAGGTTGCTGGTTTGAATTCGGTTCAGATGGGGTCTTCCTGTGTGGAGTCTGCATGTTCTCCCCGTGTTTTCTCCAGGTGCTCCGGCTTCATCTCACAAACACATGCAGATTAGGGGTTGTGTAGATTGGAGACTACACACAAGCTGCTGCTGCTTCAGCCTCTGGATCCTCAGGACACAGCTCAGCCTCCGTCCACACACACTGTCCTCTTCACACTAACCTCCACGAAGACAACCATCTGTTGAGAGAAGAAGACATCAGTGTTACAGAGACTCACTTCATCAGCTGTGAGTCAGTGATGCAGCACATCCAGTAGAAAGAGCAGCAGGGACTTCAGTCCTGTTCAGAGGTGGAGCAGCTTCCTCTCTGCTTCATGTTCACGTGTTGGAATGAACACGCTAAGAGCTAAGTGTGTTTCCTCTGCATGTCAAAGTGCAGAGTGGACACCTGAGAGGTGGATTTACTGCTGTTACAGGTGAAGACATGTTTCACTGTGTGTTGATGAACATCTGCTTCTGACAAACTGGGACCAGATGAGACAGATGGACCTCAGCAGAGGTTCTGCTCTGTATAAAGAGCTCCTGGTTACCATGGTGATGAGGAGAGGCTTCAGTCCCACTGATCTCAGAGCTGTGACAAAGATCCACCTGATCAGTTCTTCACTGATGAAGTGAGAGAACAAACTGTCTCAGATCAGATGAAGACGACACCGTCTCTGTTCCTCGTGTGAGGCTGTCAGCTGTGGTCCAGCTTCATTTCCTGTTCACATGAAAACAACAACAACTGTCGTCTTCACGTCAACTCAATCAAATGATCCCAAGCAGCTTGTGGCTCGTCTGATTGGCCGACTGTTGTGTCTCTGTGTCTCTGCCCAATCCTGACGTCTGTCCTCATTGTCCTCTCACAGCTTCACTGAGGAAACACTGAGGCCTGAACTACGAAGACACTTCCACATGTCCAGGAGATCTTTCTGAGATCCAGCTCAACTGAACCTGACAGACACAGTCAGGCTAAGTGGTCACATGACGCTGGTTATCAACTCGTTAAGTTAACTCAGGTTTTCCTCATCGAGATCTGAGCGTGCACATAAAAGGGGCGGGGTCTACTGTGTGTGACCAATCACAGACATGGACAGTTTGACTGACAGCAGAGCCTCATATTTCACAACCAGGATCAAACTGTTCTATAATAAAAATCAGAGGAGAACAAACACATGATCCAGAATAAAAGAAACTCAGTCACAGCTGCTAAATGCAGGAAGAACAGCTGGTAAAACATCTGGGATCGTGTCAATGTGTAAGTTACAGCGCCCCCTGGTGGCATTTGGTAAAAATATATTACGTGACCACGACATAATAACGTGTGAACGAGATAAATAACTCGAGGCCACGAGATCTGAATCTGTTGTTTACTAACAAGACGAGTGGAAGACACACTGTCTCACTGTCTCTGAGGACACAAACTGTCTCACTGACTCTGAGGACATACTGTCTCACTGACTCTGAGGACACACACTGTCTCACTGTCTCTGAGGACACAAACTGACTCACTGACTGTGAGGACACACACTGTCTCACTGTCTCTGAGGACACACACTGTCTCACTGACTTTGAGGACACACACACTGTGTCACTGACTCTGAGGACACACACTGTCTCTGAGGACACACACTGTCTCACTGTCTCTGAGGACACACACTGTCTCACTGACTCTGAAGACACACTGTCTCTGAGGACATACACTTTCTTACTGACTTTGAGGACACACACTGTCTATGAGGACACACACTGTATCACTGTCTCTGAGGACACACACTGTCTCACTATTTATGAGGACACACACTGTCTCACTGACTCTGAGGACAAACACTGTCTGCACTGTCTCTGAGGACACACACTGTCTCACAGTCTCTGAGGACACAAACTGTCTCACTGACTCTGAGGACACACACGTTCTCACTGTCTCTGAGGACACACGGTCTCACTGACTCTGAGGACACAAACTGTCTCACTGACTCTGAGGACACACTGATTCTGAGGACACACACTGTCTCACTGACTGAGGACACACACTGTGTCTGAGGACACACACTGTCTCGGAGGACACACATTGTCTCACTGACTCTGAGGACACACTGTCTCACTGACTCTGAGGACACACACTGTCTCTGAGGACACACACTGTCTCACTGACTCTGAGGACACACTGTCTCACTGACTCTGAGGACACACACTGTCTCACTGACTCTGAGGACATACACTGACTCTGAGGACACACACTGTCTCTGAGGACACACACTGTCTCACTGTCTCTGAGGATACACACTGTCTCTGAGGACACACACTGTCTCACTGTCTCTGAGGACACACACTGTCTCTGAGGACACACTGTCTCACTGTCTCTGAGGATACACACTGTCTCTGAGGACACACACTGTCTCACTGTCTCTGAGGACACACACTGTCTCTGAGGACACACTGTCTCACTGTCTCTGAGGACACACACTGTCTCACTGTCTCTGAGGACACACAATGTCTCACTGACTCTGAGGACACACACTGTCTCTGAGGACACACACTTACTCACTGACTCTGAGGACACACACTGTCTCACTGTCTCTGAGGACACACACTGTCTCTGAGGACACACCCTGACTCTGAGGACACACACTGTCTCACTGACTCTGAGGACACACACTGTCTCACTGTCTCTGAGGACACACAATGTCTCACTGACTCTGAGGACACACACTGTCTCTGAGGACACACACTTACTCACTGACTCTGAGGACACACACTGTCTCACTGTCTCTGAGGACACACACTGTCTCACTGACTGAGGACACACACTGTCTCTGAGGACACACACTGTCTCTGAGGACACACACACTGACTCTGAGGACACACTCTGTCTCACTGTCTCTGAGGACACACTCTGTCTCACTGTCTCTGAGGACACACACTGTCTCACTGTCTATGAGGACACACACTGTCTCACTGTCTCTGAGGACACACACTGTCTCTGAGGACACACACTGTCTCACTGTCTCTGAGGACACACTGTGGTGGACACCTCTGACATCACTCCTCAATAGAAACACATGGACCTATCTTCAGGAAGCTGACTGAGTGCATCTGGTGTTTTGGTGACAGGATGAGTCTGGAGAGATTGAGATGTTCTGGGTGAGTTAGAGATCAACTGAACCAACCAGACGTGGATTTAAACTTCCCTTATCCGTCCCTTTAAGGAGAGTGTGCACCACACAACAGTGGAGAGTCACTGTGGTCAGTGGGCGGAGCTTCAATACGGGTTGATCTCCAACTTAACCTGGAGCAGGTTAGCCGTTCATCAGAAGTTACCATGGTGATTTACCTCGTTAAGAAGTGGACGAGCTTCGTAGGACTGAAAAAACTAAACCTGAAGTGAACCTGATAACCACAAATCCTGCTTGGTAGCACAGACCCTGGATCTGTGATACTGACTGTGTTTAGTAACATACTGATGAAAGCAGTGTGGACTGACTCCAACCATCTACTGACCTCAGAGTCTCCAGTCGACAGGTTGGACTCTTCTTTAGATCAAGCAGCTCCTTCACTCCTGAGTCCTGCAGATCGTTTAGACTCAAATCCAGTTCTCTCAGATGAGAGGGGTTTGACCTCAGAGCTGAAGCCAGAGAAGAACAGCTGATCTCTGACAGTCTGCATCTCCTCAACCTGGATAAAGAATAAAACTTCACTGTAAATTAAACTGAGTTCATGTGTGAAAATAACAGACACATATTCATGTGAGCACAGACTCATAACATGGAAGATAAATATGAAATCAGACATGTTGGACTAAAAACGAGTCCTGATTCAGTACAAATAGATTATTTGGACCCGGTCTCTGTCCTGCAGATCAGTTTAGGAAATCCAGAACTAAACTCAGTGTTTTAACAAGTAGCTGAATATTTAAAATGTCACAGATTAATTAATGAATGGATTCAAGTTATGTATGAAGAGGAATTATGTTAAATTAGAATTAAATGAGATCAATTGTGTATAAATGCTGTTTTATAGATATGAGATCTACAAAAGTCAGTCAGTGAACTGACCTCAGAGTCTCCAGTCGACAGGTTGGACTCTGTAGAAAACCACACAGCTCCTTCACTCCTGAGTCCTGCAGGTCGTTGTTTCTACTCAGATCCAGTTCTCTCAGATGAGAGGGGTTTGACCTCAGAGCTGAAGCCAGAGAAGAACAGCTGATCTCTGACAGACTGCAGTGATACAACCTGGATAAAGAATAAAACTTAACTGTAAATTAAACTGAGTTCATGTGTGAAAATAAAAGACTTTGACTAAACATCACTGTCTCTGTTTTCAGACCTGAAGTCTGAGTCAAGTTGTTCTGGACATTTTCTGGAACTTCTCCTGCAGCCTCCTAATAAAGTTTCTGAGTGAGTCCATGTGAGAATAGAGCAGGTGAATGTCCAGAGGATTCACAGTAATCTTTCACCTTATGAGATTCTTTTTGCAACTCCTCCCCACGTTGGTGTGGATCCTCCGTCTTCTCCGCTTCCCTCCACAGACTTGTGTGATCATGATATGTTGTCCTATTGCTCTAATCTGACTTCTTCTCTTTCAGACATCAGGAAACAGGTGGCAAGAGCCCTACCAGGTACTGCTCACAACCCACACAGCAGTGAAAGTTGCTGAAAGAGCCACCTGGATCCACGCCAGCCACTGCAAATGAGTACCAGCTCCATCTGACCAGCTGACGCCTTCAACTGAAAGCACACACACTGATACTTCCACAGGTTGAGAAGCACCGAGAGTGTTGTATGATTAACCACACGAGCGTTCTGCCACAACACAGAATCTGCCAGACAACTGAGACCATGGACAGGCCATGGTATCCATTTCGACATCCAGGGTTGTGTGGCCTGAGAGGCTCGCTATACGTGTTACTCATGATCTCCTCTATTATTGTTTTGCACATTATTCTGTCTAGACGCACTCCTGTAAAAGTCTCTGATGATCTAACGAACTGTCTTTTCCTACGTTGTCCTCTCAGAACCATCCAGCACATGCAAATTTGACTAGACACAAGAGAAGTGATTCAGGTCCCCTTGATCCGTAACTTATTCCCCATCCCTCCCTACCTGGACACTGACAGCACAGATGGTTCTGATGACGATACTCAATTTTAGGTTTTTTAATGTTATTTTCTCCCCCCAGATTGCTTATGTGTTTCTTAATGATTTCACTAGAAAAAAAAACAGCTACTGCAATTATCCTTTCAACTTCATATTTTATGATGCTTTAATTTGAATCTCTGTAAATTTTTAAGGTTGATGTGAGTTACTTTATGCAGTTTGTACATACTGAATCAATTTTACTTCCAAGCAAAAATTTAACAAGTTTTTACTGGATATTTTAAACCTTAGATATACTGTATGTTGACATTTAACGTTTTATTACATTTTAATATGAGTTACTTATGCCAATCAATACAGTATGTTAAATTTTGATAATGTTTAATGGGATGATGTTGTTTGACCTGATTTCCTTCCATTTTAAATGCTTGCTCAATTACAGGAAAATAACCTTTTTTTCTTTCCACAAAAACAGCAGCGGCTACCTATTGCACCTCCCCACCATGCATCGATGTTCTAGAACCTCTCCATGGTGGATGTGACCCTGTACATACGGAAAGTACCAGGGTTGAAGACTCGTCGATATTCTTCTATGATTATGATGTTGATTATGATGTTTCTTGATTATTTTTCGTTAGTGATCATATTTTTATTGATGATCAAAGGGGGAAGTGTAGTGGAAAATTCAACTGACCAGTGTCTAAGGTATTGGAAATCCCCCTGACCAGGTGTCTCACTGCTGTGATACTGTCTACCTGACAGGATGGAACCCTTATTTGGCGATGTCTCACTACTATGACCTTGATCAACAGGGTGCATGCCCTTATTTGGTGATGTTTTCTTCCAACTGCTACAGTGGACGGACAGACACAGATGATGATCTCATGTCTTTCATGTCTTTTTTTCAGATTATGTTTTATGAAACGCCTCTTTGTATAAGTTCTGGCTTTTGTGAACTTGCGGCCAGTTCCATTTTGAGCACCCGTGCTTGTTGTGTAACCTCTGCAGAGCTTACTATTAAAAAGACTCAAAGGCAACTCCAGTCTGAGAATTTCATTATTTCAAATCTCAAGATGAATTTCCATCACACTAAACACTGAACCTTTAACATTAAAACATGATGTCTGACCTCAGAGTCTCCAGTCGACAGGTTAGATTCTGTAGAAAACCACACAGCTCCTTCACTCCTGAGTCCTGCAGGTCGTTGTTAGTCAGATCCAGTTCTCTCAGATGAGAGGGGTTTGACCTCAGAGCTGAAGCCAGAGAAGAACAGCTGATCTCTGACAGACTGCAGCTCCACAACCTGGATAAAGAATAAAACTTAACTGTAAATTAAACTGAGTTCATGTGTGAAAATAACAGACACATATTCATGTGAGCACAGACTCATAACATGGAAGATAAATATGAAATTAGACATGTTGGACTAAAAACGAGTCCTGATTCAGTAAAATAGATTATTTGGACCCGGTCTCTGTCCTGCAGATCAGTTTAGGAAATCCAGAACTAAACTCAGAGTTTTAACAAGTAGCTGAATATTTAAAATGTCACAGATTAATTAATGAATGGATTCAAGTTATGTATGAAGAGGAATTATGTTAAATTAGAATTAAATGAGATAAATTGTGTATAAATGCTGTTTTATAGATATGAGATCTACAAAAGTCAGTCAGTGAACTGACCTCAGAGTCTCCAGTCCACAGGTTGGACTCTGTAGAAAACCACACAGCTCCTTCACTGCTGAGTCCTGCAGCTTGTTGTCACTCAGATCCAGTTCTCTCAGATGAGAGGGGTTTGACCTCAGAGCTGAAGCCAGAGAAGAACAGCTGATCTCTGACAGACTGCAGTACTTCAACCTGGATAAAGAATAAAACTTAACTGTGAATTAAACTGAGTTCATGTGTGAAAATAAAGGACTTTGACTAAACATCACTGTCTCTGTTTTCAGACCTGAAGTCTGAGTCAAGTTGTTCTGGACATTTTCTGGAACTTCTAATCCTAATAAAGTTTCTGAGTGAGTCCATGTGAGAATAGAGCAGGTGAATGTCCAGAGGATTCACAGAGAGCGAGTGGATGTGTTGAGGACACAAACACGTGACGGACGTGAAACTGGAAGAACACAAATATCTCAGGATGAAGAAGAGGAGCCGTACACGTAGAAGACGAAGATGTCAACTTGGAAACACGAGGAGGTTCCAGATCTTTTGGTGATGAGGGCCGACGCCGGTGTGGATGAGCTGTAAACAACAACACTGATCTTTCCACAGCAGAGTTTATACGTCATGTCCGGCCTCCTGCTGCTCCACCCGTTCTTCATATGTGAAAGTCAAACTCCAGAAAATGTCCAGACACTATTTTACAGAGTTCATGACTGAAAACAGCTTGAAAGTCCTCGTGTCCTCGGGTTCAGTTGTTTGTAATATGTAACTTCACCACTAGATGTCTCTAAATATCTTGCTGGACATGTTCAGGAGTCGTACACGTGAACAAGTGGACTACGTTCACATGTACGACACCTGGAGACGTCACTAACTCCTTCACAGTGAACCTGTAACTTAACATAACTTAACGTAACCATGGTTATAATGGAGATATGTGTTTTGGCTCCGCCCCTCGTCTGAATGTTCCCACATGTTCCTGTTGCTGTGAACGAGTCGGACCCGGACAATCTCCTGCTGCTGCTTCAGCTCCAGAAAATGTCCGACCCACTTGTCAGAACATGTTCCACAGTTGATGTGTGAAAGGGCGAGCAGTTCTATGATCATGTTCTCTTGAAGTGGCAATGATCTGAGCAGCAGTTGGACCAGTTGAAAGTGGTGCAGGGAGCCTGAGGAACACGTGTGTACAGGGCGGGACAGAGATCTAGTGGTGAAAAGATAAAGGCATGGACGACCCCGTGTAAGTCCTGAAACCAGAGGAAGGGTTTCATGTTGGAAATGAACCCAAAGTGGAAGAAACAGGGCTGAAGAACTTGGTCCTAAAAATAAAAGACATCAAATATAATCAACTTGGACTCTGGACCCTGAGCCCAGTCCCAGAACACCAACGCAGCACGCTGTCATGTGGTCAGTCCACAGGACCACCGGGACAAGTCCTGGTGAGCTTCCACAGAAACATTACATGTACACATTGTCCAGCATTGGATTGTTTCTCTGTCAGTAAAACTTCAGTCACATTGAGCCTGACTCGGTCCTCAGCTCATTCTACAAACATCTCTCAGCTCAGTATCAGTGTTCACTGTTAGGAACACATGTTCTGCACTTTGACCTTCAAGCTCCAGTGTGGAAGATTCAGGTGAAAGGATCCATTGTTAGAAACTGAAGAGAAAAGAATCCTAGAGATGTTTTCACTAGTTTCATCTGAATTGTACCAACTGTTGTTTTCTTTACTTTAGAATGAGACATTTATATACTTTATATTTAAATACTTTATATTTAAAAACTTTATATATAAATACTTTATATTTACATGCTTTATATTTAAATACTTTATATATGTTATATTTATATACTTTATATTTAAATAATTTATATATAAATACTTTATATTTAAATACTTTAGATGTAAATACTTTATATATAAATACTTTATATTTACATCAGGAGCGGCTCCTCTCTACGGAGGCAGCCATGTTTTTTACAGTAGCCCAGACTGGACAAACTAAACCTTTTGAGTTTCTATGAAAACTGAAGCTACCACAGGTTCTCTTTCATGTTTGGAAGGGGGGGTGTTCAGCTGCAACATGACACTTCACCACTAGATGTCACTACATTCTACACACTGAACCTTTAACAATAAAACATGATGTCTGACCTCAGAGTCTCCAGTCGACAGGTTGGACTCTGTAGAAAACCACACAGCTCCTTCACTGCTGAGTCCTGCAGGTTGTTGAAGCTCAGATCCAGTTCTCTCAGATGAGAGGGGTTTGACCTCAGAGCTGCAGCCAGAGAAGAACAGCTGATCTCTGACATTCTGTAGTGATTCAACCTGGATAAAGAAATATGAATATTAGAATGTGTCCTCCTGTCGTTGTGGATCGTCATCATGTCAACACAGACTCTCAACATGCTGCTGACCTCAGTCCAGTCTGTGACCTGAAGATAAATATCAGATCAGACATGTTGGACCATTGTTTCATTCATCAGCTTCTTCTCTGTGTTTGGTCACTGAGCAGGTTTGTGTAATTAAACACTGTTTAAAGTAGGGATGGCTCCTGACAGTCACTTCCTGTTTGTTTCTATACTTATCAACTGTCCAACGTGTTTCAATAAGAATGTGTCTTATTTTGAAAACCTGAGGAGGACGAGTGCTCGGCCTCAGTCCACATGTTATTTACTGACACTTTCTCAGTGATCAGGAGCAGGTGAGTGCAGGTGAATGGAGCTGATGAGGTGGACGTGACTGACAGGCTGGGTGAGGGACAGATGACTGAGGGACAGTGAGCAGAGCAGAACTGAGACAATTTAAATAAATAATGACCCAATAAGAAAGAAAGTCTGAAAAGTGAAGAAGGATTTAAGGACCTCAGAGTCTCCAGTCGACAGTTTGGACTCTCCAGTCCAGAACACAGCTCCTTCACTCCTGAGTCCTGCAGCTTGTTGTCACTCAGATCCAGTTCTCTCAGATGTGAGGGGTCTGACTTCAGAGCTGAGGCCACGACTTCACAGTGAGTCTCTGAGAGGAAACAACCACCGAGTCTGTGATTAAAGAAAAATATCAAATCTGTGAGAATTAAATCAGAAAACACAACATTCATACAAAACGTGATCATGTGACCCTCACCCTGGTAAATCCCCTTTTTGTTCAAAACTCCTCAAGAGAATCCTTTCAGATTTGGTCCAAGCGTTCATTCAGACTAACAGAGGAACTCATTAGATTCAGGTGGTCAAAGGTCAAAGGTCAAGGTCACAGAACATGTTCATGGCCTCTTGAACATGATGTCTCAAGTCTGTCTTTAGGGGATTTCTTCACATTTTGACTCAAAGAGAAACTGATTAGATTTCAGTGGTCAAAGGTCAAAGGTTACAGTGACCTCATATTATTGTGAAGTCCACATGTCAGGAACCTGGAGGGACGGACACTGCACTGGTTGGTGGTGGCGTACAAACGCAGGGTGGGAATTCAGTTTGACAAGAAAGAAGAAGAAACTATATTTCCTGCTTCTTCAGTTTCAAGGAACCGTCAGTGATTCTCATCCAAAACACTGATTCAGTGATCGTCTCCTCACTCGGTGCTAGCTGTTTGCTCATATATATATTTATATATATATATATATATATACAGTATATACAATAATCTCCCTTGCACCCCACATGGTCGTATGTGTGAACCCTCAAACTCCAGCACAGTGATCACACTGGATTTCACTCTCCACATCTGATCTAGTTGTTCTCATGAGAACAATGAGAATGTATATGTACATAATAATAACTTTATCACACACACACACACACACACACACACACACACACACACACACACACACACACACACACACACACACACAGTCTCCAATCCACCTAACTCTGATCTACATGTCTTTGGGTTTGTGGAGGAAGCTGGAGAACCCAGAGAAAACCCTGCAGACACCAGGAGAACCTCCTCCTCACAGAAAGGCTGCACTAACAGTGTTGACCACTGCAACACCATGCTGCCCCAAACAATGAGAACCATTTAACACTGAGTGGATTTGAAGAACGACTCATCTCCACTGATTGAACATGTTATTGATCATGTCTGGACTCACCGAGCCTTCCTGCAGTTCCTCACAGCTGGGATCAGTCTCCGTCGACCCTGGTATGATGTGTTGAACTTCTTCAGGTCCAACTCATCCAGAACCTCCTCTGACATCTGCAGCATGTAGGCCAGAGCTGAGCAGTGGATCTCAGAGAGTTCCTCCTCTGATTTGTTCTCTGACGTCAGGAACTGTTGCATCTGCTGATGAACTGAGTGGTCGTTCATCTCAGTCAGACAGTGGAAGATGTTGATGCTTCTGTCAGGAGAAAAGTCATCACTCTGCATCTCCTTCAGGTTGTTGATGACTCTCTGGATGATCTCTGGATTGTTCTCTGTCCGACCCAGCAGGCCTCCTAAGACTCTCTGGTTGATCTCTGGATTGTTCCCTGTCCGACCCAGCAGGCCTCCTAAGACTCTCTGGATGATATTTGGATTGTTCCCTGTCCGACCCAGCAGGCCTCCTAAGACTCTCTGGTTGATCTCTGGATTGTTCCCTGTCCGACCCAGCAGGTCTCCTAAGACTCTCTGGTTGGACTCCAGACTGAGGCCGTGAAGGAAGCGAACAAACAGGTCCAGATGACCATTTGTACTGGTGAGGGATTTCTCCATGGTTCTCTTCAGGAGGTCATCCAGGGAGAAGGTACTGTCTGTGTCCCCATATGTTCCCAAGAAGTTGTTGAGTTCTTCTGTGTTCCTCTTGGTGTAACAGTGGAACATGTAGACTGCAGCCAGAAACTCCTGAATGCTCAGATGAACAAAGCAGTAGACTGATTTCTGGAAGATCACACACTCTCTTCTGAAGATCTCAGTACAAACTCCTGAGTACACCGAGGCCTCTGTGACATTAAGACCACACCGCTCCAGGTCTTCTTGGTAGAACATGATGTTTCCTTCCTCCAGATGTTTAAGCGCCAGCCTCCCCAGCTTCAGGAGAACGTCCCTGTCAGCCCTCGTCAGCTGCTGTGGAGTCGTCTCATGTCCCTCACCGTACTTGTTGTTCTTCCTCTTTGTCTGAACCAGCAGGAAGTGTGAGTACAGGTCAGTCAGGGTCTTGGGCAGCTCTCCTCTCTGGTCTGTGGTCAACATGTGCTCCAGAACTGTAGCACTGATCCAGCAGAAGACTGGGATTTGACACATGATGTGGAGGCTCCTGGACGTCTTGATGTGTGAGATGATTCTGCTGCACAGCTCTTCATCACTGAATCTCCTCCTGAAGTACTCCTCCTTCTGGGCGTCAGTGAAGCCTCGTACTTCTGTGACCCTGTCGACACATGCAGGAGGGATCTGATTGGCCGCCGCAGGTCTGGAGGTTATCCAGACGAGAGCCGAGGGAAGCAGATTCCCCCGGATGAGGTTTGTCAGCAGCACGTTGACTGATGACCTCTGTGAGACATCAGACACAAGCTCCCTGTGGTTGAAGTCCAGAGGAAGTCTGCTTTCATCCAGGCCGTCAAAGATGAACAAAGGTTTACAGACAGCGAGCGTCTCTGCCGTGAGCTTCTGTAACGCTGGATGGAAAACACGGAGCAGCGTGAGAAGACTGTGCTGCTGGTCTTTCACCAGGTTCAGCTCCCTGAACGAAAGCACAGTCAGCAGACCCACATCTTGGTTTTCTAAACCCTCGGCCCAGTCCAGAGTGAACTTCTGCACCGAGAAGGTTTTTCCAACGCCAGCGACGCCGTTGGTCAGGACGACTCTGATGCTGCTCTGCTGGTCAGTTGAGGCTTTAAAGATGTCGTGGCACTTGATGGGAGTGTCGTGGAGGCTCTTCATCTTGGAAGCCGTCTCAAGCTGCCTCACCTCATGTTGAGTATTAACCTCTTCACTCTGTCCCTCTGTGATGTAGAGCTCAGTGTAGATCCTGTTGAGGAGGGTTCTACTTCCTGTTTCATCAGCTCCTTCAGTCACATTTTCACATCTCCTCCTCACACTGAGCTTATGTTCATCTAAAACCTCCTGCAGACCACGATCTGCTGAAAGACAAGAAACAATGTCAGAGACAGAGAATCTGAGAATCTGCTGATTGTTTTCATCAGATACAGAAAAACTACAGAAAATAAAAGCTTTTTAACTTTGTGCTTTTATAACGATGTTAAATGTTGATGCTGTATGAAGGAACAAAATAAAACCACATGTGCTGTTGTCAGAAGTGAAGACATCAGCAGACACATGTACAGTGCTGCTCTGACCGGCTGTCTGAGCTCCAGCTCCTGTTCTGGATCTTTGTCCACACTGGGGACAGGAGGAGTCTCCTGAAGAACCAGACTGGTCCCAGTATGAGGTGATGCACTGTCTGCAGAACCAGTGTCCACAGCTGGTGGAGACTGGATCCTTCAGGACGTCCTGACACGAAGCACAGCAGGACGACTGCTCCTCCTCAGAAACATGACTCCTCTTCCTCTCTCTGTGAAGACATTTCCTGATAACTCACATGTCCCAGTCACAGGTTGTCATTACTTCTGTCAAGGAGGTTTTGTTTTCACCCAGTATGGTTGTGTGTTGGTTGGTTCGTTAGTGGGATGATAAAAAATGACAGATTACCAGTAAACTTGGTGGAAGGGTGTGGTCTGTGAACCAGATCGGGGGGGGGGGGGGGGTCCTCTTTCACAGACATGTTCAGAGGACTGATGTTTACCAGTGTGTGGAATTTGGTGCAGATCCAAATCAAAATGAGTCTCTAGTGAATCTCAAAGTGGTTTCATAAGGAGCGTGTTGGTTCTTGGTGGAGGTCTGAGCTCTTTGAGTGATTCTGAGAGATTAGTCACCAACTTCAATGAAGCTGTGTCCTAATGCAGGGGCCACACTAGAGGAAACTAAATCCTCTTCAGAGCAGGTCACAGTAGAAACAGTCTCTTACTCTGTGTGTGAGGGTCCAGGTTCATTACTGAAGAGTGGAGGATGTCTCATGGACCGGTCACTCTTCAGAGACAGACAGCTGGACCCTGGAGACTCTGCTCTCAGTCTGTGGTCCTGACCTCTGCAAACACAAACATGTTTTTATTCAGAACACATCATTCACTGGTTCATTCTCTGAGGATTCAGTTTGGAGGTTCACATGTTTGGAGCAGGTCTCTTACTTTGTGTGTGAGGGTCCAGGTTCATTACTGAAGTTTGGAGGATGTCCCATGGACCAGTCACTCTTCAGAGACACACAGCTGGACCCTGGAGACTCTGCTCTGTCCTCCTCTTCCTCCTCATAACCACTCATCTTCAGTCTGAGAGGAAAAACACTGTGAGCTCAAACACACACAATGAAGCCAGGTACGTAAACTCAGTGTTTCTTCAAATAGAACAGAGTCAACCCTCCTACACTGTGTCCCTGAGACAGTTGTAGGTTTAATGTGTTGAGTCAAACTGTTGATTGACTGACAGAAGTTCCTCCTGAATATTCTTCTCTCTAAAGTCCACGAGTAGAAAACTGACTCACAGTGTGTGTGTGTGTGTGTGTGTGAGACTGTGTGTGTGTGTGTGTGTGTGTGTGTGTGTGTGTGTGTGTGTGTGTGTGTGTGTGTGTGACTGTGTGTGTGTGTGTGTGTGTGTGTGTGTGTGTGTACCTGGCTCTGCAGGTCGATGTTCCTCACACCTCAGCCAGTGAGTCCAGAGCTTTACTGGGATCCACAGTGAAGACTCTCGACTGGTTGGTGACCACTGCTGTAACGTATGATTGTGAAAACACGTTCTGTTATTAAACACTTGATGAACAGATGTGATGAAGATAAAAAGTGAAACTGTGAGTTAACTCTGTGAATTAGTCCTTTGAAGGCTCTTTGTTCCAGACCTGCTGTTCACATCTGTCTCTGGGGATCCAGTGAAAAACACAGTCACTGACTGTAAAATAATATGAATGAATAATATAAATGTTGCTGAACACTCACCAGCCTCAGACTTCACGTCTCCTCCGTCTGCTCCTTGTAGTTAGAACAAGTCTGAACACTTTCACTTTCACTGGCTGCTCCTCCTCCGCTCTGTGTGTGTGTGTGTGTGCGTGTGTGTGTGTGACTGTGTGTGTGTGTGTGTGTGCGTGCGTGCATGTGTGTGTGTGTGTGTGGGTGTGAGCTTTACTGGGATCCACAGTGAAGACTCTCCACTGGTTGGTGACCACTGCTGTAACGTATGATGTGAAAACACGTTCTGTTATTAAACACTTGATGAACACATGTCAGTTTTAATCAGATAGTCGGACACTTCACACTGACGTACTACGGTAAGCGGATTGCGTCACTTCCTGTTTCCTGCCTCTGGTGGTGGTCGCTCTCTCTGAACCAGCTCCTCTAATAACACAGATATTTCTCTGTATCACTCAATTCTACTTAAAACACTAATACAAATGAACACAACCTCTGCAACAACACAACAAACAAAGACTTTTAAATGTGGACTTTTAAACATAAGATCACTGTCATCAAAGGCTGTTTTAGTAAATGAACCAGTCTCAGATGTTAGTTTTCATGATGTTTAAATGAGCCTCAGAAACTCTGGAATCCAACACGTCTTCATCATGTGAACACGATGAAGACGTGTTTCCTTGCGATTGGTCTGATCCGTCAACAGTTTGTTAAAATGTGTAAAACTCCCAAACTGCCCAACTCCATCAAATGAAGCCTGAGCTCAAACCCATGTTTCCTCCTGTGATTTGAAGGTTGTTATATTTCGTGTTGGAGCTGAATGTGTGACTCCATCTGCAGAACTCTGCCACGTCATGTCACATTTACACAGTCCAGTCACAGTGTCTGCTTTATAGATCTAGAGAAATACAGCTGCATTGTGATGCATTATTTGACCGTTGTGTATTTCAATAATTGCTGAGATTTGCATCCCCTTCTTTTCTCTGACTAGACGAGTGTTCGATGTATAAAATGATCCAAGTAGAAACAGTCACAGTGTTTGACCACCAGGTGTCAGCAAAGAGCCAGAGTACCTGGCTGCAGACAACATGGTTTTCCCATCAAGTCTAAACTGGATTCACTGGAATTCCACCATAGAAACTACTTTCTATGAAAACAAAACATAAAACTGATGTGAGTGTAAATTCTATTTCACAGAAAACTTGACCAAAGCCTTGATCATCTTTTCATTGGATTGATTTGACATGTAAGTTGTCAGTTAGTGTTTTATTCACATACAGTATAAAACAAGTTGATCTCAAAGCTTATTGGAGAATCGTGACGTTAAAAAAACAGTTTTTATTTGCTTCAAAGAAAAACACACGTTTGTTTAAGTATAAACACAAAATACTAAACTCTAACACATGAAGGAAGAAAACCATAGAAAATAGAGTTCTTTAATATACATTTATTATCTGTTTGCCAATATGAAAAGTTTTATTTTATAGAATTAACAATTTAGAAAAGATGTGCATTTATTTTTAATGTTTTACTTAATTTTAAATTCTCTATTCGAGCGCTGTATACTTGGTTGTATCTGTGAGTAAGAAGTTATTGGTTAAACTGTCAAATATCAAGTCTCAATTACATTTCTTTGTGATAAGAGTTTGACAATGAGGACATTTTCTTTTTTGACAATCAACATTTTTTACGTCTGAATGGATCAGCTCAACTTTTCATACTGTATATTTTACTCAAACATGTAAAAACTACATCCTCTATTTTAAAATTCAAACGTGAAACGATTCCCAGAGAAGAAGAAGATAATGCCGGCAGGGTAATTTAATATCTTGTTGTTTGGCTCCATCTACTGGCAAAGGTGCAACATGACAGTTGGGAGAATAACTATATCTTCATAGATGAACCTTATTCCACATGTAAACAAGAGAAGAGCAATTCAGACGTTTTTAACTTTGTTTTCAAGTATTTCAGTTTTCAGTTGGTCCCAGGAACATTCAGGCTAAATCATGATTTACCCCTGAAACACATGTTTAAACTGCAGCAGTGTTTCCTGATAAGTGACCAATCACTGCAGCATCGAGACAGATGTGGTGAAGAGAAGGTCAAATAGTTGAAGTGACTAACGATCGTATCACGAAGTGAAACTCGAGCCGGTGAACGTACGGTGACATGTGCGTCCATGTGGATGATGGTACTGACGTGTGTGTGCAGAGGAGAGTCAGGGGGAGATCGAGGTGAAGGACCCGTGTGCCTGTGAGAGTCTGGTGGAGTTCCAGCAGGCGACCATGAGCAGCCTGGAGCAGCTCACACAGAAACATATCCTTTCAAAGACATCTTGAAACAAATACCTGCTCTGATATTAGAGAGTAAACTGAGGTTTGTGACCATGTGAAACTAAAAGAATCTTCTCATTTGATTTGTTGAAAACGATGCCTGTTGTCCCCGGCAGCTGTTCCATCAGGGTGAATGATGTGTGAAGGAAAAGAGCAGGACATAGAGGCACTTGAGTGGTGGTCATTCAGAAGAAGGAAGAGAAACGCCAGATATAAATGTATTACACTTACCAACCATATAGAAATTCATCCAACTGGTATCGAATGTGTCAGAAACTGGATCCATATAAACCAGTTAGATGATGTTTCTTTGACTCAATGTCAGCGATGAGTGTGAATTATTCTGCTGCTGAAAATCAATAAGTCTGAATTTGTAAAGTGACAAATATCTGATGTACAGAAATACTCATGTGTGTGTTTGTTATTCCTTAATCAACTGCCCACTGGCTGGGATGACTGCTCGTCTGGAGCAGCTGGAGAACCAGCTTCTCACCAGGAAGTGACCAGGACGCCACAAAGGAAGAAGGACAGAGTGAGGAAGAGGAGGAAGAGGAGGGCACATCCTGGAGAGATCATTTAGAGCAGGAATCAGAAATCCCTTCTGATCAATGGACCATCCAGTCTTTTCACGAAGCCTTGGGGGCCTTCAGTAGATCTGCTGATCTGCACGTTGATGAGGACGACATTTATCTGACAGCTTGTGATTAGGATTCACTTTTCTGGTATAGATGTAAAAAAATAAATCATTTGTACACTTATTGCCTTTAAAAGACAACAGCGACAACAATCTACGATTCAAAATAAACGTCTGTATAAAATAGATGAATATTAGCAACACTATGCAACTTTTATTGACCAACAGCGCCCCCTGCAGCCACATGTGGTGATGACTCTGTTTGGCTCTGTGTTCGAGCGATGACACGTGTCCCACTCACTGAACTGAAATATTACCCATGATCCTCTGCTTCCTGACCCTGAAGAGCTGCAGCTGTAACAAATCCACCAAACTGTTCAGAACTCTTCATGTTTTAACAGTTTCCTGCTGAATATTGGAGATAAACTCTGGTTTTTAATAACTTCAGAGTGTTTTGAACTGATCTCAGTTCAGCTTCACTCTTCAGCTGCAGCTGGTTGTGACAGTTGAAGCTGACTCTCAGTCAGTTCTTCTCACAGGAGATGGAACCCACTCAGCAGAGTCACAGAGAACAGACGTTCAGGGAGAGAAGGAGGAAACTTTCTCATGTTCACACTCACACATCAGACTCACTTTCACCAAGCTGCTGCTTTCAGGTAGAAAAGTTGCATAGTGTTGATTTAAATGCATATTTGTGCCAACCTACAGTTTCCATGTGTCAACCAACAATCAGAGATATCCTCCAGACATCTAATCGTACATCATCAGATACAAACAGGACCAGAGACGTGTTGGTATCTTTGTGAACTTGATGGAATCGATGTAGATATTAGATATAAACAGAAAAAGAAAACCATGAGCAGCAGTTTTCAACAGTCACGAACCATCCATCTGTTTCTGTTAGTTCCCTATTTATACTTGATCTGTTTTGTACGGTTTGTTAAATATGATGTATTTATAGCATTTTTTTACCAACAGTAGAATAGTGATTAAAGAAGTCGGGGGGGGGGGGGGGGGGGGCAGGAGTTAGTAAAATGAAATGTTGTTACCACTCCCATTTTTCATACGTCATGGTTTTTAGTTTTCCAGGTAGAAAAGTCCTTTTTAAATCCTGTTGGGCTTCGTAGTGAGAGAAGTGTTGAAACAAAGGGAAGTGTAAAGTTTCACTGGAGCTGTGGTCTGGTGTTGATTGAGCTGTTCATATTATCAGAATCAGTATTTGACTCTGAATAAATGACCTTTCTGACGTAACATCATTCTTTTCTTCACTCTGCACTTTCTACATTTCATCCAACAACAGTCTCCACATGTTTGTGGAATAATGAATTGAAATCAGTCAGTTATTGGGAAGCGTGTTAATTCATTACTAATTCATTCATATGACAATGGTCGATTTTCTAACTCTTGCAATGTTGTATAAAACAAAGACGACCATAAATTTATTCTCCTCTATATTTGAACACCTGTTATGTTTTTGTATATTTTCTAATAACTTTACTTTGTTATATTTTCTGGTGAATCATTGTAATAAAGCACAGAAGACATTAAAAGAGTGAAATCTTTCACAGCTGAGTTTCTCCCCCCCCCCCCAGGGTTTATGAGTTCCACCTTTTTAAGGCCTTATGATATTTCCTTGTTGCCGGCTCTCAGTATGAAATACTGTCTGTATCAAACTACACACACTTCCAGTAGTTTCAAGACAACAGTTGAAAACTCCCTCCCAGGAGACTGAGGCCTGTCATCCATGAACCTGGAGGTTGGTGGTTCAACTCCGGCTCCTTGGGCAAGACACTCGACACGTTCACATGGAACCAATAGTCTGATATTAACCAGATGAAGACATTAGTCTGAATAAGACACTGACAAGTAAACATCATTTTCTGATCACTTTAACCTGAATAAGGTCAAACTCAGACTGTGGACGTGTGTTTTGTCTTCTGTCCTCAGTCTCGTTACGTCTTCATCACGTTTTAACTCCTGTTGGACTTTTCACAGCATTTTGTGACATCAACAGACAACAGTTACAAACCGATGATGACACATGACCTGAGTTTGAGCGTAAACAAGTAGAAGACGTAATGTTATAACATGTAAACAGGAATATGAATTATTTATTCTGGTGGCAACTCATGTAAACACCATAAATGGAATAATATCTTATTCTAAATAAGATCAACAGTCAGATTATTGCTGTTTAAACGTAGTCAACAGACTTTTCACTGAACTTTTCCTGGTTGCACCTCTGATGATGATGATGATGATGATGATGATGATGATGATGATGATGATGAACTGCTGTAAGTACCCAGATGTTAAAGCCTGGTTTTCCTCAGAGGGTCCCCAGTGGCTTTAAGTTGACTTCATATTCTAAAAGGTGGGACGAGTCATGTTAGTGAGTGAAACTCTTCCAGGAACAGAAGCAGTTCCTCTGGGATCCTGGTGTTTGAAGAGCAGCTCCGTGGGGATCACTTCCTGCTTCCAGACACAGAGCGTCGTTACTGACGATGACCTTAAACACATGTTCTCCACGGACTGAGACGCGAGACATGTTGGTTTGTAAAAATGTTGCAGGGATAATTTTGGGAATGTAAATTAGCTGTAAATGTTTCAAAGATGCAAAATACTTTGTCGTGAAGTCTGAAATGATGGAAACAACTTTTTGAATCATCACACACAAACTGTGACCTGCTCCAAAGTGTCTGTGATTTGTTTCTGCAGCGAGTCAGACGAGTGAGAAACAACAGCGTCCTCAGCCTCCGTGTGGATTTCCATCTGATGTGACCAAAGAGCACGTCCACTGAGAGCGGCTTGTTGTTTCAGAACACCTCGTTAATGTCCCTTGATCGGCTCCTCTCCACTGAGCAACTGGTTTATCCATTTATTACAAAAGCTATTTAGGTAAATGATCATCCTAATGATCACAGATAAGAAAACAGCTCCACTTTAATGATGATGATGAGAAACTCTCTCAGAAGACACATCTAATAAATCCCTTTGGTGGTGTGTGTGTGTGTGTGTGTGTGTGTGTGTGTGTGTGTGTGTGCGTGTGTGTGTGTGTGTGTGTGCTTAACGAGCTGCCCCAGTGTGTATGACCTTTACCGTGAGGGCCTAACGAGCTCTGATGAGAAGGAGGCTCTACGTCCTGCAGCACGACTTCCTGAACACACAGAGGGTTAAATGTCAGCAGATCCCAGAGGTTGTTCCTGTGGAAACTAAGTTGTGAAGACAGAAAGTTTACTGGAGAAAGTGCAATATTCTGGGGGGGGGGGTTGAGGTGCAGAACAGAGGGACCAAAGGTTTTTGTTTCTAAAGGAAGGAAGCAGTGATATTGAGAAGAGCCTGTGATGACGTCACTAAACGCTGTTAAGTGTTGGTGGAGTTTTGACCTTTTCAGAACAAAACGTCTCAACAGACAGAGCTGACTCCCTGAAACATTACGAGGCCTCGTCATCGTAATGTTCGAACATATGAAACATTATCAAAGTTTGTATGGATGTGAATGTGACCCATAGATATAAATAACATACAGGCTCAGTAGTTTGAATCCTGCTGACAGACAGACGATGAAAACACCTGAGAAGTGGAGGAGTTGCTTGAGGAGTTCAACATCAGCGAATGTGAAAAGTGTGATCCTGTGGAATGGTCACTGTCACTGGTGCCACCACCGAGTGCTGAAGGTGAGTGTGAAGCATCACTGACCAAACGAAACCATCACAAAGACGCAGTGTCACATCTTATGGGACCTGACACATGAAGGTGGGGAAGTGAACCTATGACCAGAGTCCAGCTGACCTCAGACACAGTCACTGCTCAATGCTGGAGCGAGGAGAGAAAAGGAGGAGGCCAGCGAGAGACAGGTGTCAGCCCCCCCCCCCCCCCCCCCCCCCCCCCCCCCCCCAAAGTGATGTGACGACCCCCCCCCCCCCCAACTGCCCTGCACCCTAACAATAAACACCAACTCTAATCCTAAACTACCAGGACCCGTCCCAGTGCTTTGTGTTTGATTCACTGGGGAATTTATGATTTCCCATTAATACACAGATACACAAACATATTGAACATCTTTGTGCGCACGCAGTTCACCTGACACACACACACACACACACACACACACACACACACACACACACACACACACACACACACACACACACACCTTCCTTGGATGATTGCTGACCACACAACATATAACCTCCGAGTGTCTCTGCAGCACCAGTGTTGGTGATGTTCTGCAGCGACTGAGGTGAGCTCTGTTTCCACTGTGCTCTCGTGCCACAGTGGAAGTTGATGTGTTTGATTAATGAAACAATAATGTCATGTTATTCCTTCTTCCTGTTCCTCTGACAGCTGTGAGCTGTCCTGTGCGTTGTCCTGTTTCTGAAGACGTGCTCACACAGGCTACTTTGTGGTTTTACTGGTGTGTTTCCTTTAGTTTAACGTGGAATCTTTCCTCTTTGCAGGATATTGTTTATTTCGAGTCCCTGATCACGACCGAGTCTCCTCAGACTCCTCAAACCTCAGATATTAACTATTTGAAAAAGCAGAAATGACTGAAAGCAAATGTTTATGCAGATGCTGTTTAAAAAGACCTTGTTTATATATTATAATAAATTATTAATTCTCAATCATCTTGTTTTTAAGGCAAAAGCGTAAAAGACAAAGAGAACACAGTGAAAATTATTAAACGAGTACACTTAATGTTCAATTGAGTTCATTACTGCAAAATATTATTTAATAACTGTAATATTTAAATGAATTCACTCAAATCTGTATCTTTCAGGCTGATGCCCTGATCCTGAGGTGAAGAGCCAACATATGTTTCTTCCTGTTGAAAAGAAATTAACGTTCTCAACTTTTAATTTACAGAAACAGTTTCTTCAGATGATTGAGTAGTTTAAAGGTGAGACGCTTCCTTCACTGACGTGGTTTTTTATGCACTCGTCAAGTTTTAAAGTTTGGCTTATTTTTGCTTCCATGTTTTCTTTCAGACAAATGCAACATTTAGACATTTAGATATTTGTTTGACACAATCTATCATCTATATATATATATATTTATATATGTCTTTAATGAGATGTTTGTTCATATATTCACAGTCTTATTTATAGAGTATTTTATTCTTACAACCGTGGGGAAATGTAGATATTTATGACCTGTTCACTGTATTTTTTTATTAATTGAGTGATAAAAAGAGATGCACAAAATATCCACTGTCAAGACCTTTGACTCAAGAAAGCAAATAAGATTTTATAAGAAATAAGAATTTTGAACAAACTCCTTTATCCAATGAGCTGATTTCTGTTTGTATTTAAATGATCTCATTAAATGATTATTTGCATATTTAAAGATAACATTTCAAAACTTGTATAACAAAAAATAATTGTGTTCATATAAATAACTGGTGAAGTTTCATTGTGAAACCTGTTTGTTAGAATTGAATCTATTTTCTTAATATTGAGCCTTGTGTTGAACTTGGATAGATAATTACTTTCTGAATAAAAATTAAATAGTGTTCATCGTGATCCCATTTAAATATCATGTAGCGGATCTGACTCACTGTCATAATGTGATTCTCTAACAGGACATGATAATGATTTAAGTTTGGAAGCTTATATTGTATTAAAACATATAATTAGTAATGTTTTTAGAATGTACAGCACTTGTTTTTAAGTAGAAATACATCCAACTTAAACTGTCAAACTGTCCTTAGTTTAACAAACATGTTGTTTTTACTATGATACTGACAGAAATATATTCTGTGACTTTCCTCGTCAATAACACGATATTATAATAACTGTAATGTTTTCTCTGTCATCAGATCTTCAGACGTCAAGAGATGAACTCGTCATCCTCCAACGTGACCGTGGTCATCGAGTACAGAGACTCCTTCACCAAAGCTGTGGCCAAGAACGTGCTTGTTGTGGTTCTCAGCATCTCCATCAACTACATCAATGCAGGTCTCATTCACACCTTCTGCAAACACCAGGTGTGATAATCCTTTCACGAGTATAAACAGAAATCATTCAGTGAATCATCTGCAGCTCTGGTCACACGCATAGTAAGACGTTTTCATTTTAACTCTAAAAGGATCTAGTAATTATCCCTTTTCCCAAGGACACCCCAGAGAGAGCGTTTCATGTGACACTGGACACGTGTGTGCTGCTGTGAAAAGGAAACAGATTGTGTAATCTGCAGTAGATGTTTACAATGTTCTGCTTTGACTGAAATTAGATGAGTCACGACTGATAAGAGACGATCAGGAAGTAATGTCGGTGACTGTGTCGTCACTTCCATCCACACACAGCCCCGGAGATTTCAAACTAAAACGTGGCTTCTCTGTTTTAGAAAAGTGTGGATGTCAGATATGAGCGTAGAAACAGGTGGTCGTGTGGGTGGAGCCTCTTTAGGACTGACTACGATCAAGTGAAGTATCCATCATGTCATTGTCATTTCCAGGCAGCGCAGTCAACTTTATCCTTATACGACAATAGAGGAATCGTGTTATTTCTGTGCGTCAGCTAACCTGTACAGCTACATTCATCTGGAAATGGCATATTGTTCTGGTTTTCATTCTAAGTAGCCTCAATAATTAATGACAGGAAGATGGTGACGCCATTCTGTCAGTGCAATAAAACCTTGTGAACAATTATCAAAACTCCTGAGAATGTTAAAAACACGAACTGCGGTTCTGTCTTCCTATATTGCTGTACGAGTTTTGGACATTTGTATGGCGGTTTTGTTTTTCTTTGTTTTTCCAATAATAACAAAGTGCTGATACCGATATTGGTTAAGTATCTGACTCAGACATCCAGAGTTTGCAAAGGTCTTCAAACCACATCCTCCTTCACATGTTGTTTTCTCTCATCTTCCAGATCTTCTACACGAATCCTCGCTACATCCTTTTCATTCACCTGGTCGTTAATGACATGATCCAAATGACGCTGACCGTCACCCTGTTCGTTATCAGCTACACCATCTACAAACTCAGCGTCTCCGTCTGCTGCACCTTCATCCTGATTGCTCTGCTCACCACTGAAAACACCCCTCTGAACCTGGCCTGCATGGCGGTCGAGTGCTACGTCGCCATCTGCCTCCCTCTTCGCCACGTGCAGATCTGCACCGTCAGGAGGACTTTGATGCTGATTGGTTTAATCTGGGCGACCAGCATGTTGTCAGTTCTTCCTGATCTTTTCATCACCTTGGCCACAGAGCCACTGGACTTCTTCCACTCCAGAGTGTTCTGCCTCAGGGAAACCGCCTTCCCAAGTCCACTCATTACCAAGAAGAGGGACATCTCATACACGGTGTTTCTAGTCTTAGTTTGGCTCATTATCTTTTATACTTACTTCAGAATTCTGTTCACTGCAAAAAGAGCAAGCAAAAACGCCAAGAAAGCCAGAAACACAATCCTCCTCCATGGATTCCAGCTGCTGCTTTGTATGACCACATATGTTGCCCCTCGGTTATTAAATGTGTTGCTGCAATGGTTCCCTCAGACTTATACAGACTCCCTCTTAGCTTATTATATTATTGTGCAGGTCCTGCCACGATCCATCAGTCCAATCATCTATGGGATACGAGACAATACTTTCAGGAGGTATCTGAAGAGGCATCTGTTGTGTAAAGTTAGTACAACCTAACCAAGCGTTCATAGACGGGCTCGTTGTTGAAAAGCTTCAATCAAACATCCTGCTCCACTTGTGTAAATCTAAACTGCTTGTCACACTATTCAGTTTTTTCCAACTACACACAGGAACTGCAAGTCTGCTCAAAACACGATGAATTCAAACTGGTCATTTTTGTTACCTCTGCAAAGGAGAGACTGTTTTTGCCCCGGCCTGTTTCTTGATTGTTTATTTGTATGTTTGTCAGCAGGATTGCGCAAAAATTCCAATTAATAGATTTCCAGAAAGAACCCATTAAATGTTGACACAGATCTGAACTAAAGGGAAAATCCAGGAATCCTTTTAGAGATATGTTTTCATTTTCACTGACATTCAGAGAATAAGACTTGGATCTTGATGAAGAAACTCAGACATATTGATAGAAGTGATCTCTGTGAGTGTGAGTCACTTGGTGTGGCTTGATTGGAACAAAGGGCCTCGGAGGTACGAGCTCTTCTGACTCATTCTAGCTCCTGCACCAAGGAGGTGGAAGGATGTGATGTGTGTACGGAGAGAACCCATTCAGTTTCTCTAATCAATGACATGTATAACAAATATAAAGTTGTACTATCCTAAATAAAAAGAGATCAGAGACTTGTAGAGTCAATGACAAGACACATTACAGCCCCACCACTTTGACTGACACTGTCAACAAGCCATGTTCACTCACACACACGTGGATATCATGACGTCATGTCTCATTCTGCAGGATACAGCCGCTCACTGCCGGATATAAAGCCAACGATCTGCCCTCAGGCTCATTTCAGTCCTGGTGGAGGAGGACAGGTAAGTGCACTGTTGGGGGTGGGGCAGTGGTTCATGTTATCCCACTGTATCAGAGCAGTATCTTATTATCACGTTGTCTATAATGCTGGAACCCTTTTTAAATGCATGTGCAGATAATATCTAACAACAGGATTTGTTCTGCAACAATAACGACTTGTTGTCTCCTACATCAAGCATGTGTCAGTTGATTTACCATATTTTGTCAGTTTGAAGAGACCTTCAAGACCTGTACAAGTGTAGGTGTGTGTGTGAGATGGATATTATTGGGTTTGAATGGTTTCACCGTCAAACAAAAGGACGGATTCAGCTCTGCTGTTACAAAGCAAGTTTCAGGAAATCAGTCCTTCTCTTCACGATGAGCTCACATCTGTCAGCGTAACATCTGGGATCCCTGCCTTCATTATAATGGTTCTGCACTTACTATCATATCATGCTGCATCCTTTCCAATAAGCACACTGTATCTGTTTCTGCTTCATAAAATGTTTAATGCAAATCCATCCACGTCACTAGTGTGTGTTTTTATTCCGTATCTGGCCCTGCAGGCGTGTTTTTTAAACTGCTCTAACATGACAACGTCTGTCAGAGTGAATGTTGGTTTCAGATTGAAACTAGAGGTCTGTGCATGATAACCTGAACAGCTGATCAGAGGTATTCCTTTGGTTTCTGGTCCAGAGAAGAACGTGTTAAAGCTTGAATTTACAGGACCAATCTGAACACCACCTGAAAATATGTTAAATGTTTCCCTGTAACAGAGAGTTGCAGGATCCTCACATCGTCACCATGAATTCCTCCTCTTACAACTTTAATGTGACGAGTTATCGAGACTCTCAGGGCACAGTTGTGGCCAAGAATGTGTTCCTTCTGGCTCTTGGTCTGACCATCAACTACATCAACTGCACACTGATTCACACCTTCAGGAAGCACCAGGTCAGAATCCTTATAATGTCTTTTATTATAATTATTATTATTATTATTATTATTATTATTATTATCATGATCATTGATCTTATCAGGGACTTCAGGTGGAAAGAGAAACTAACAGGAGAGTTTCATTGACTTCTGTTTCTTCTCCTCTCTTCCAGATATTGTACCTGAATCCTCGTTACATCTTATTCATCCACCTGGTGTTGAACGATATGATCCAGCTCACTGCAACAATCAGCCTGTTTTTCTTTAGTTACGTCTTCTACGAGATCCAAGCGACGCTCTGTTGCCTCATCGTCTCCCTTGCCATCTTCACCACCCTCAACACGCCATTGAATTTAGCTGCCATGGCGGTGGAGTGCTACATCGCCGTCTGTCTACCGCTGCGACATGCGGAGCTCTGCACCATCAGAAGAACATACATTCTCATAGGTTGGATTTGGGCCATGAACATAGTTTCTGCTCTGTCAGATGTGTTTATCGTTCTGGCAACACAGCCTCTACAGTTATTTCATTCTACTATTTTCTGTGAGAGGAACAACCTGTTCCGACACCCTGTCAGTGTAAAGAAGAGGGAGGTGTCCTACATTATCTACCTGATTGGTGTTTGGTTCACGCTCCTCTACGCGTACTTCAAGATCTTCCTTGCTGCTGAAGCTGCTAAAGGGAGTAAATCAGGGGATGGAGATGCAAAGAAGGCAACTAAAACCATCCTGCTCCACGGCTTTCAGCTGCTGCTGTGCATGCTCACCTATTTAGCCCACGTTATAAGGAATGCCCTGTTGAACTTGTTCCCCAAACATTTTGTACACGTGTTGTTTGTTTCTTATATCATCATTCAGGTGTTACCCAGATTTATCAGTCCGATGGTTTATGGGCTACGAGACAAGACGTTCAGACAGCACCTGAAAAAGCACCTGATATGTAAACTGAGATCAACCATCACACCGTGGTGAAGTTCATGTTGCTGTGCAGACACATTTTAAACAAAGACTGAGAAGATGAGAACAAATACATTCTGACTTTATAACGTCAGGAAACATTCAGGAGTTTCTGTCTCAGTCTCTAGTTTCAAGTCTTCTTCAAACAGCTGATGTTCATTTAGTGAATTATGATCATTTAGAGTCAAACAGACCATAAAGCACCTGATGCATTGGGGGGGGGGGGATACCACAGTGTGATTGACAGCTGGCACCGTCCAATGGGTGCAGGTGTAGGTGGGGGTGCAGTAGAAATGTGCATCTTCACTTGCCTCACGGTTCAGTAACGAGTTAGCAGTCAACCAGTCGCATGCACCACGTCAATGCATCTCAATATAACAACATGATTATTATCTAATTATTAATCCAATCCTCAGTCATTACTGCTTTTTCATCAGGACAATCAGATAAATCTGAACTCGTTCGTTTTCTAGAACGTGCTTTTAAAAGTATTATCGACTATTACTGTGTTCTGTACAAAATAAGGTTTTCAACTCAGAAATCAGACGACAACAGACATCCGTTCAGTTGAGACCTGTGTGCTGCACCTATAACACTCTACTGAGGCCACCCTTCACTGTGTCAGGGTGCCCCCCCCCCCCTCTTAGCAGCACCACTGCATTGAGGTGCATTACTCCGCTGGTCAGCAAGTGGTTCTGCTCCTCTGCTCTTTTCTAATCACTCAAATGTAGAACTGATCTTTATAAAAACCTGCAGAATTCAGATTGAGGTTCATACAAACATGTATTTAGTCGTTAACGGAAGATGTTGGATCATGAATCCTGATGTCCTGGTCGTACACGTGTTGTGTTGTGTTGTGTTGTGTTGTGTTGTGTGAGGCAGTTGAGCTGCGTGCGCACAACATTTTAAAACTTTTTGTGTATGTGTTTAAATACGTGTCTCATAAACACTAGAGCAAATAAAAGAAACACAAAGTAACCTACTCTACGTGTCCTAATAATTTCCGATGTGTGTTTATCGTTAACGTGTGAAGTGAGCGCAGGTCAGGTGGGAGTGAGGAGGGAGGACACATTCAATTAATTACCCTACTGTCATCACCAGGGACGACATGACAGCTCCCCGCAGGTGAAGCCAAACCATCTCAAATGCCCCCTGGTGGCTGACTGCAGTACATTTCATAAACCTGCCTCCTCCATGTTAGCAGATGGGACATGGACCAAAAGAAGAAATCATAGTACATGTGATATAAATGTTTCTCTCTCATGGTTCCAGAGTGGAAACTCAGTGTAGAGCAGAGCGGAAACTCGGTGTCGATTGAGCTTCCTGGGTTTTGTGTCGCACCTCATCCCCCCCCGTCCCCCCACACTCTATACGCCGGGTTTACACCGGTCAGCCCGCGATTCTGCTTTCTCCGCTTGTTGTTGTACCCGTTGAATGTCGGGGTTCGGGGGTAAATGATGGTCTTCATAGCCCCCCCCACCCCTCTCTTTCTCTCTCTGTCTGTCTGCTTGTGTGCTTGTAGTGGGGGGGCAGAGGGGGACATTTAATTATGTGATTGGGAAAATTAAAACTCCAGGACAACAGAAGGGGAATACAAAGTATGGGATGCATATTTGATAATTTATATCATATAAAATATGTAATTTATATCGTTTAAAATCATGGGGGGAGAGGGGGAGGGGGGAGCTGGCTCATTAGCATTTAAAGGAACAGGCACTCAAAACAGGTCACTCTGTGGAGGGCTGTTTTATACAGGGTAAAAAGCTGTTTGAAATGATCCTTGTGGTATTTTGACCAAAGTATGTTACAGACATTTCATTAAGACCCCAAGGAACCAGATCAACTTGTGGTCAAATGGGCATGCTATGTCCCCTTTAAATGGTTTTGTTTGGTGAATGAATGAAATCAACTGATAAAGAATCAAAAATCAATGTGTTGATCTGCTGTCAGGCTGTTTATATTGAGACATATTGATCAGATGTAGAATTTCATAACGAGCACAAGCTTTTCCTTATAAGTATAAAGTGTTGGGCCATGGTTCTTTGTGAAACCACACAAGTGCCGTCAAAGCCTGAAGCAGCATGTCCCTCCAGGACTCAGTCTCCCAGGGGCCATCAGAGGTGTAACAGGGACACAGGTTTCAACTCCCATTGGTCACTCTGGACCCCATGACCTGTGAGGTCACCGGGCCAATATAAGGCCTGTTCTCCCCCTCTTCCGCCTCTTCTGTTCTCTTTCTACAATCCTTCCACAGGAGGGAAGGCTGTGGAGCCTCTTCTCCAGCTCACATCTTCTCTTCCCATCCAACTCTTCGAGAGGAGCACAAAGGTGCAGCTTCCAGCTCATCTCACCAAGGAAACCTCCTCGCCCTCCAAGCTCTACCAACGTCCTAGCAGCGATGCGATGTCCTGCAGGAAAACTTCAACCAGCAACTGAGCTTCACAGCTCAACAGAAACCAGCAAGACGACACAAAACTTCGAACTGCACAGCAACTTCCTTTTTCCCCTTTCCACGGACGGGTAACACAACTGGGCTTAATAATTATACTAGGCTAAGCAAGACTGTTTATTCGATTCTGTGTGATGTTTATAAGTTTGATTTGTGGTGTTGTGATATTTTGGTTACAAGTTACTGAGAAAGTAATGTTAGTCTGTTACGCTCTTCACAGTCTTCCTTGCATCCAATCTAGTAACTTCCTCTAATTTGGCACACACACAGACACACGCATAACTCTTCACCTCATTATCTCTACAGGTCGTAAACATTCCAATAGGGGGGGGAGGGTGTTATCTCTTTGGCCAGCCACCATCTTGGAAGCACGCTGACTCACACAGACACACGCACATACCTATCTTTGTTTAGCAATTAGACCGTTAGTAATTTGTGTTTTTATACTTTATTATATTCATAATAAATGTTTTCCTTTCACAAATGCTTTTTTATTAATGTTGCAAAAGTAGAAAAGCCACCACCGCTCTGCACCTGATGCAGAAATGAAAACGTCCCATTTTTAAGTCCAGAGTTTTGATCTTTTGTGTCAAAGACAAAACTCTGATTTTAAAGTGATTTCAATGTGTTTAACTTTGTGTGGAACTAAATCAATTTGTGACGTGAATCCAGGAACTTTAAGATCATAAACAAACATATACACAGAATGTGGTTCTACACACATGGAGACATACTGAGGGACAAAGGTGGACAATAAGAAAGACAAACTTAAATACACTGTATGTGACTCTTTACAGAGGGTTTATATATTCTGCTTGTGTCATTTCAATAAACACATTCTTCATGTGAATAAACACAATCGGGGCAAGAAGGTTGCTGGTTTGAATCCGGTTCAGATGGGGTCTTCCTGTGTGGAGTCTGCATGTTCTCCCCGTGTTTTCTCCAGGTGCTCCGGCTTCATCTCACAAACACATGCAGATTAGGGGTTGTGTAGATTGGAGACTACACACAAGCTGCTGCTGCTTCAGCCTCTGGATCCTCAGGACACAGCTCAGCCTCCGTCCACACACACTGTCCTCTTCACACTCAGATCCACAAAGACAACCATCTGTTGAGAGAAGAAGACATCAGTGTTACAGAGACTCACTTCATCAGCTGTGAGTCAGTGATGCAGCACATCCAGTAGAAAGAGCAGCAGGGACTTCAGTCCTGTTCAGAGGTGGAGCAGCTTCCTCTCTGCTTCATGTTCACGTGTTGGAATGAACACGCTAAGAGCTAAGTGTGTTTCCTCTGCATGTCAAAGTGCAGAGTGGACACCTGAGAGGTGGATTTACTGCTGTTACAGGTGAAGACATGTTTCACTGTGTGTTGATGAACATCTGCTTCTGACAAACTGGGACCACATGAGACAGATGGACCTCAGCAGAGGTTCTGGTCTGTATAAAGAGCTCCTGGTTACCATGGTGATGATGAGAGGCTTCAGTCCCACTGATCTCAGAGCTGTGACAAAGATCCACCTGATCAGTTCTTCACTGATGAAGTGAGAGAACAAACTGTCTCAGATCAGATGAAGACGACACCGTCTCTGTTCCTCGTGTGAGGCTGTCAGCTGTGGTCCAGCTTCATTTCCTGTTCACATGAAAACAACAACAACTGTCGTCTTCACGTCGACTCAATCACATGATCCCAAACAGCTTGTGGCTCGTCTGATTGGCCGACTGTTGTCTCTCTGTGTTTCTGTCCCATCCTGACGTCTGTCCTCATTGTCCTCTCACAGCTTCACTGAGGAAACACTGAGGCCTGAACTACGAAGACACTTCAACATGTCCAGGAGATCTTTCTGAGATCCAGCTCAACTGAACCTGACAGACACAGTCAGGCTAAGTGGTCACATGACGCTGGTTATCAACTCGTTAAGTTAACTCAGGTTTTCCTCATCGAGATCTGAGCGTGCACATAAAAGGGGCGGGGTTTACTGTGTATGACCAATCACAGACATGGACAGTTTGACTGACAGCAGAGCCTCATATTTCACAACCAGGATCAAACTGTTCTATAATAAAAATCAGAGGAGAACAAACACATGATCCAGAATAAAAGAAACTCAGTCACAGCTGCTAAATGCAGGAAGAACAGCTGGTGAAACATCTGGGATCGTGTCAATGTGTAAGTTACAGCACCCCCTGGTGGCATTTGGTAAAAATATATTACGTGACCACGACATAATAACGTGTGAACGAGATAAATAACTCGAGGCCACGAGATCTGAATCTGTTGTTTACTAACAAGACGAGTGGAAGACACACACTGTCTCACTGTCTCTGAGGACACACACTGACTCTGAGGACACACGCTGTCTCACTGTCTCTGAGGACACACACTGTCTCTGAGGACACACACTGTGGTGGACACACTGTGGTGGACACCTCTGACATGACTCCTCAATAGAAACACATGGACCTATCTTCAGGAAGCTGACTGAGTGCATCTGGTGTTTTGGTGACAGGATGAGTCTGGAGAGATTGAGATGTTCTGGGTGAGTTAGAGATCAACTGAACCAACCAGACGTTGATTTAAACTTCCCTTATCCGTCCCTTTAAGGAGAGTGTGCACCACACAACAGTGGAGAGTCACTGTGGTCAGTGGGCGGAGCTTTTATACGGGTTGATCTCCAACTTAACCTGGAGCAGGTTAGCCGTTCATCAGAAGTTACCATGGTGATTTACCTCGTTAAGAAGTGGACGAGCTTCGTAGGACTGAAAAAACTAAACCTGAAGTTAACCTGATAACCACAAATCCTGCTTGGTAGCACAGACCCTGGATCTGTGATACTGACTGTGTTTAGTAAAATACTGATGAAAGCAGCGTGGACTGACTCCAACCATCTACTGACCTCAGAGTCTCCAGTCGACAGGTTGAACTCTGCTTTAGATCAAGCAGCTCCTTCACTCCTGAGTCCTGCAGGTCGTTTAGACTCAGATCCAGTTCTCTCAGATGAGAGGGGTTTGACCTCAGAGCTGAAGCCAGAGAAGAACAGCTGATCTCTGACAGTCTGCAGCTCCTCAACCTGGATAAAGAATAAAACTTAATTGTGAATTAAACTGAGTTCATGTGTGATAATAACAGACACATATTCATGTCAGCACAGACTCATAACATGGAAGATAAATATGAAATCAGACATGTTGGACTGAAAACGAGTCCTGATTCAGTAAAATAGATTATTTGGACCCGGTCTCTGTCCTGCAGATCAGTTTAGGAAATCCAGAACTAAACTCAGTGTTTTAACAAGTAGCTGAATATTTAAAATGTCACAGATTAATTAATGAATGGATTCAAGTTATGTATGAAGAGGAATTATGTTAACTTAGAATTAAATGAGATAAATTGTGTATAAATGCTGTTTTATAGATATGAGATCTACAAAAGTCAGTCAGTGAACTGACCTCAGAGTCTCCAGTCGACAGGTTGGACTCTGTAGAAAACCACACAGCTCCTTCACTCCTGAGTCCTGCAGGAGGTTGTTACTCAGACCCAGTTCTCTCAGATGAGAGGGGTTTGACCTCAGAGCTGAAGCCAGAGAAGAACAGCTGATCTCTGACAGACTGCAGTGATTAAACCTGGATAAAGAAATATGAATATTTGAATGTGTCCTCCTGTTGTTGTGGATCGTCATCATGTCAACACAGACTCTCAACATGCTGCTGACCTCAGTCCAGTCTGTGACCTGAAGATAAATATCAGATCAGACATGTTGGACCATTGTTTCATTCATCATTGTTTCATTGCATTCGATGATGGCGCCTCGAACGGCCGCCTCGGTGTGTTGGTGCGCACTTTTTTGTTTGTTTTTAGTCTTTAACTCAGTTAATTGCGACTCAACTCGGATTATTTTCACGATGGACGAGCTACTTAACATCAGGGACACAACACCATCTGATTTATTTCCCAACTTTCTCGCCTCTTCCGTGGATTTAGTGGATTTACTTATCAAAGGTGCCGTGGTCCTCGTGAGGCGGAGACGGAGAGGAAAGCGCGCTGGGGCCCTGGTGCGCTTCAGGGAGAGAGGATTACGCTCGCCTCTCCCGAGTATACTCCTCTCCAATGTCCGCTCACTGTGCAATAAGATGGACGAACTGCGCCTTCTCATCAGGACAAATAGAGACTTTTCCCTTTCTTCTGTTTTGTGTTTTACGGAATTGTGGCTGACGGAATCTACACCGGACTCTGCCGCACAGCTGACCGGCTTTCAGCTGTTACGCGCGGATCGCGACCCGATCCTCTCACGCAAAGCAAAAGGCGGAGGGATTTGTTTCTATATAAACCATTGCTGGTGCAGCGACGTGAAAGTGATTTTACAATCCTGTTCTCCTGACCTGGAATCTTTTTTCATCACCTGCAGACCGTTTTACTCTCCCCGTGAATTCACTTCTTTTATCCTGGCCGGAGTTTACATCCCACCGCAAGCTGACGTGCGCGAGGCTCAGCTTTAAACGCGCTGATCAGATACTAGGAGTGGAGAGAAGGAGAGAGAACACGTACTCCCCTGTTATTGTCATTGGGGACTTTAATAAGGGCAACTTAACTCAGGAACTCCCCAAATACAAACAGTTTGTTAAATGCCCGACCAGGGGGGAGAATACTCTGGACCATTGCTACAGTACCATCAGCAGGGCTTATCATGCAGTTTCCCGCGCTGCTCTGGGTCTATCCGACCACGCGCTTATTCATCTGATCCCGGCCTACAGACAGAAACTCAAACTTTCTAAACCTGCTGTGCTGAGATCTAAGAACTGGAGCAGCAGAGAAGCTGTGGAGGAGCTGCGTGATTGCCTGGACAACACAGACTGGGACATTTTTAGAACTTCTTCCAACAGCCTGGACGAATTTACAGATGCTGTGACGTCATACATCAGCTTCTGTGAGGACAGATGTATTCCAACACGCACCAGGGTGAGTTACAACAACGACAAGCCCTGGTTCACAGCAAAACTCAAACAGCTTCGTTTGGAGAAAGAGGTGGCCTTCAAGAGAGGGGACAAGGATAGGTTCAGACTGGCTAAATACTCGTTTGGCAAGGAGATTAAGGAGGCCAAACGACAGTATTCAAAGAAGCTGGAACAACAATTTGCAGCCAACGACTCCTCGTCAGTCTGGAAAGGCCTTCGGGTGATCACCGGCTGCAAAACCAAATCCCCCCACTCTGTGGAAGACCTTCAACTTGTAAACGACCTGAATGAGTTCTACTGCAGATTCGACAGACAATGGACCAGTTCTAACCCTACCCCACATTCTGAACCCCCCCCCCACAGCTATCACACCTCTTCTTCCCAGCCTGGACAAAGACACTCCCCCCCCCCCCCCCCCCCCCCCCACAAAATGGTCCCAGACTGCCCCCTCCCCCCCATCACACCTCTCTCCATTCAGGAGAGAGATGTGATGTCAAGAGACTGAACCCCCGCAAGGCAGCTGGACCAGACGCTGTCTCCCCCTCCACACTCAGGTACTGTGCGGACCAGCTGTCTCCAGTGTTCACGGACATCTTCAACACCTCACGGGCTGAATGCGTGGTACCTGCCTGCCTCAAATCATCCACCATCATCCCCGTTCCCAAAAAGCAGAGGATCACAGACCTTAATGACTACAGACCAGTCGCCCTGACCTCTGCAGTAATGAAGACCTTTGAGCGCCTCGTGCTGACCCACCTCAAGGCCATAACCAACCACCTCCTCGACCCACTGCAGTTTGCCTACAGAGCCAACAGGTCTGTAGACGACGCAGTCAACATGGGACTCCACTTCATCCTCCAGCACCTTGACTCCCCCGGCACCTACGCCAGGATCCTGTTTGTGGACTTCAGCTCCGCATTCAACACTATCGCCCCAGCTCTTCTCGGAGACAAGTTGACACAGCTGAGCGTGCCTGAGCCCACCTGCAGGTGGATCACTGACTTCCTGACAGACAGGAAGCAGCGCGTGAGGCTGGGCAAGCTTGTCTCTGAGCCCCGGACCATCAGCACTGGAGCCCCACAAGGTTGTGTGCTCTCCCCTCTACTCTTCTCCCTCTACACCAACAACTGCATCTCCAGCCACCCCTCTGTCAAACTCCTGAAGTTTGCAGATGACACAACCCTAATTGGATTAATCTCCAATGGGGACGAGGCCGCCTACAGAGAGGAAGTTGACAGCCTGGCTTCCTGGTGCAGCCAGAACTTCCTGGAGCTGAACGCTTCGAAAACTGTAGAGATGGTAGCAGACTTCAGGAGGAGCCCAGCCCAAACCACCCCCCTCACCATGTGCGACTCCCCAGTTAAAACAGTGGAGTCTTTCAGATTCCTGGGGACTATAATTGCACAGGACCTGAGGTGGGCTGAGAACCTCACCACCATCACCAAGAAGGCCCAGCAGAGGATGTTCTTCCTGCGGCAACTGAAGAAATTCAACATGCCGCAGAAAGTGATGGTCGAGTTCTACACGGCCATCATTGAGTCCATCCTCACTGCATCAATCACCGTCTGGTTCGCTGCCTCCACTGCCAAGGACAAGGGCAGACTGCAGCGGATCATTCGGTCAGCTGAGAAGGTCAGCTGAGAAGGTCATCGGCTGTGACCTGCCGGCTCTCCTACACCTGTTCCACTCCAGGACCAGGAAGAGAGCAGGCAAGATCATTGCTGATCCTTCCCATCCCGGCCACCACCTATTCCAGAGACTCCCATCTGGAAAAAGGTTCCGGGCCATCAAGACCAAAACCTCGCGCCACCTGAACAGTTTTTTCCCCATGGCAGTGGGGCTCACAAACAAGCCCCATGCATCACACTGACTCTGCCCCCCCCCGCACATAACTTATAACTTATATATTGTTGGCACTATCCGGAACCAATCACTGCACCTTAGCACCGCACGTGCCTATTGTTTTTTCTGTATATATTGTTGTTTTATGTCCGATTTGTTGTTATGTCCAAAGGCACCAACCACACCAAGGCAATTTCCTGTATGTGTAAATATACTTGGCAATAAAAAGAATTCTGATTCTGATTCTGATTCTGATCAGCTTCTTCTCTGTGTGTTGGTCACTGAGCAGGTTTGTGTAATTAAACACTGTTTAAAGTAGGGATGGCTCCTGACAGTCACTTCCTGTTTGTTTCTATACTTATCAACTGTCCAACGTGTTTCAATAAGAACGTGTCTTATTTTGAAAACCTGAGGAGGACGAGTGCTCGGCCTCAGTCCACATGTTATTTACTGACACTTTCTTAGTGATCAGGAGCAGGTGAGTGCAGGTGAATGGAGTTGATGAGGTGGACGTGACTGACAGGCTGGGTGAGGGACAGATGACTGAGGGACAGTGAGCAGAGCAGAACTGAGACAATTTTAATAAATAATGACCCAATAAGAAAGAAAGTCTGAAAAGTGAAGAAGGATTTAAGGACCTCAGAGTCTCCAGTCGACAGTTTGGACTCTCCAGTCCAGAACACAGCAGCTTCACTCCTGAATCCTGCAGCTTGTTACTCAGATCCAGTTCTCTCAGATGTGAGGGGTCTGACTTCAGAGCTGAGGCCACGACTTCACAGTGAGTCTCTGAGAGTCCACAACCACCGAGTCTGTAATTAAAGAAAATATCAAATCTGTGAGAATTAAATCAGAAAACACAACATTCATACAAAACGTGATCATGTGACCCTCACCCTGGTAAATCCCCTTTTTGTTAAAAACTCCTCAAGAGAATCCTTTCAGATTTGGTCCAAGCGTTCATTCAGACTAACAGAGGAACTCATTAGATTCAGGTGGTCAAAGGTCAAAGGTCAATGTCACAGAACATGTTCATGGCCTCTTGAACATGATGTCTCAAGTCTGTCTTTAGGGGATTTCATCACATTTTGACTCCGATCTACATGTCTGTGGGTTTGTGGAGGAAGCTGGAGAACCCAGAGAAAACCCTGCAGACACCAGGAGAACCTCCTCCTCACAGAAAGGCTGCACTAACAGTGTTGACCACTGCAACACCATGCTGCCCCAAACAATGAGAACCATTTAACACTGAGTGTGTTTGAAGAACGACTCATCTCCACTGATTGAACATGTTATTGATCATGTCTGGACTCACAGAGCCTTCCTGCAGTTCCTCACAGCTGGGATCAGTCTCCATCGACCCTGGTATGATGTGTTGAACTTCTTCAGGTCCAACTCATCCAGAACCTCCTCTGACATCTGCAGCATGTAGGCCAGAGCTGAGCAGTGGATCTCAGAGAGTTTCTCCTCTGATTTGTTCTCTGACGTCAGGAACTGTTGCATCTGCTGATGAACTGAGTGGTCGTTCATCTCAGTCAGACAGTGGAAGATGTTGATGCTTCTGTCAGGAGAAATGTCATCAGTCTTCATCTCCTTCAGGTTGTTGATGACTCTCTGGATGATATTTGGATTGTTCCCTGTCCAACCCAGCAGGCCTCCTAAGACTCTCTGGTTGGACTCCAGACTGAGGCCGTGAAGGAAGCGAACAAACAGGTCCAGATGACCATTTGTACTGGTGAGGGATTTCTCCATGGTTCTCTTCAGGAGGTCATCCAGGGAGAAGGTACCCCATGTGTTCCCATATGTTCCCAAGAAGTTGTTGAGTTCTTCTGTGTTCCTCTTGGTGTAACAGTGGAACATGTAGACTGCAGCCAGAAACTCCTGAACGCTCAGATGAACAAAGCAGTAGACTGATTTCTGGAAGATCACACACTCTCTTCTGAAGATCTCAGTACAAACTCCTGAGTACACCGAGGCCTCTGTGACATTAAGACCACACCGCTCCAGGTCTTCTTGGTAGAACATGATGTTTCCTTCCTCCAGATGTTTAAGCGCCAGCCTCCCCAGCTTCAGGAGAACGTCCCTGTCAGCCTCCGTCAGCTGCTGTGGAGTCGTCTCATGTCCCTCACCGTACTTGTTGTTCTTCCTCTTTGTCTGAACCAGCAGGAAGTGTGAGTACAGGTCAGTCAGGGTCTTGGGCAGCTCTCCTCTCTGGTCTGTGGTCAACATGTGCTCCAGAACTGTAGCACTGATCCAGCAGAAGACTGGGATTTGACACATGATGTGGAGGCTCCTGGACGTCTTGATGTGTGAGATGATTCTGCTGCACAGCTCTTCATCACTGAATCTCCTCCTGAAGTACTCCTCCTTCTGGGCGTCAGTGAAGCCTCGTACTTCTGTGACCCTGTCAACACGTGTAGGAGGGATCTGATTGGCCGCCGCAGGTCTGGAGGTTATCCAGACGAGAGCCGAGGGAAGCAGATTCCCCCGGATGAGGTTTGTCAGCAGCACGTTGACTGATGACCTCTGTGTGACATCAGACACAAGCTCCCTGTGGTTGAAGTCCAGACAAGGTCTGCTTTCATCCAGGCCGTCAAAGATGAACAAAGGTTTACAGACAGCGAGCGTCTCTGCCGTGAGCTTCTGTAACGCTGGATGGAAAACACGGAGCAGCGTGAGAAGACTGTGCTGCTGGTCTTTCACCAGGTTCAGCTCCCTGAACAAAAGCACAGTCAGCAGACCCACATCTTGGTTTTCTAAACCCTCGGCCCAGTCCAGAGTGAACTTCTGCACCGAGAAGGTTTTTCCAACGCCAGCGACGCCGTTGGTCAGGACGACTCTGATGCTGCTCTGCTGGTCAGTGAAGGCTTTAAAGATGTCGTGGCACTTGATGGGAGTGTCGTGGAGGCTCTTCACCTTGGAAGCCGTCTCAAGCTGCCTCACCTCATGTTGAGTATTAACCTCTTCACTCGGTCCCTCTGTGATGTAGAGCTCAGTGTAGATCCTGTTGAGGAGGGTTCTACTTCCTGTTTCATCAGTTCCTTCAGTCACATGTTCACATCTCCTCCTCACACTGAGCTTATGTTCATCTAAAACCTCCTGCAGACCACGATCTGCTGAAAGACAAGAAACAATGTCAGAGACAGAGAATCTGCTGATTGTTTTCATCAGATACAGAAAAACTACAGAAAATAAAAGCTTTTTAACTTTGTGCTTTTATAACGATGTTAAATGTTGATGCTGTATGAAGGAACAAAATAAAACCACATGTGCTGTTGTCAGAAGTGAAGACATCAGCAGACACATGTACAGTGCTGCTCTGACCGGCTGTCTGAGCTCCAGCTCCTGTTCTGGATCTTTGTCCACACTGGGGACAGGAGGAGTCTCCTGAAGAACCAGACTGGTCCCAGTATGAGGTGATGCACTGTCTGCAGAACCAGTGTCCACAGCTGGTGGAGACTGGATCCTTCAGGACGTCCTGACACGAAGCACAGCAGGACGACTGCTCCTCCTCAGAAACATGACTCCTCTTCCTCTCTCTGTGAAGACATTTCCTGATAACTCACATGTCACAGTCACAGGTTGTCATTACTTCTGTCAAGGAGGTTTTGTTTTCACCCAGTATGTTTGTGTGTTGGTTGGTTCGTTAGTGGGATTATAAAAAACGACAGATTACCAGTAAACTTGGTGGAAGGTTGTGGTCCGTGAACCAGATCGGGGGGGGGGATTTGTGTGGAATTTGGTGCAGATCCAAATAAAAATGAGTCTCTAGTGAATCTCAAAGTGGTTTCATAAGGAGCGTGTTGGTTCCTGGTGGAGGTCTGAGCTCTTTGAGTGATTCTGAGAGATTAGTCACCAACTTCAATGAAGCTGTGTCCTAATGCAGGGGCCACACTAGAGGAAACTAAATCCTCTTCAGAGCAGGTCACAGTAGAAACAGTCTCTTACTCTGTGTGTGAGGGTCCAGGTTCATTACTGAAGAATAGAGGATGTTCCATGGACCGGTCACTCTTCAGAGACACACAGCTGGACCCTGGAGACTCTGCTCTCAGTCTGTGGTCCTGACCTCTGCAAACACAAACATGTTTTTATTCAGAACACATCATTCACTGGTTCATTCTCTGAGGATTCAGTTTGGAGGTTCACATGTTTGGAGCAGGTCTCTTACTTTGTGTGTGAGGGTTCAGGTTCATTACTGAAGAATAGAGGATGTTCCATGGACCGGTCACTCTTCAGAGACACACAGCTGGACCCTGGAGACTCGGCTCTGTCCTCCTCTTCCTCCTCATAACCACTCATCTTCAGTCTGAGAGGAAAAACACTGTGAGCTCAAACACACACAATGAAGCCAGGTACGTAAACTCAGTGTTTCTTCAAATAGAACAGAGTCAACCCTCCTACACTGTGTCCCTGTTGTCACGGTAACCTGAGACAGTTGTAGGTTTAATGTGTTGGACTCAGCCAATCACAGCGTTGAGTCAAACTGTTGATTGACTGACAGAAGTTCATCCTGAATCTTCTTCTCTCTAAAGTCCACGAGTAGAAAACTGACTCAGAGTCTGTGACAGTAAAATAATATGAATGAATAATATAAATGTTGCTGAACACTCACCAGCCTCAGACTTCACGTCTCCTCCGTCTGCTCCTTGTTGTTAGAACAAGTCTGAACACTTTCACTTTCACTGGCTGCATCCGCTCTGCAGTTACTGGAAATCACATGACTCTGTGTGAGTGTGTGTGTGTTCTTGTACAGCTTCTTTGTGAGGACCAGTTTGAGCCTACAATCTACGGAGTGAGGACCTTTTGACTGGTCCTCACTTTGTGACCCCCCCCCTTTAATGGACCGTTTGGGGGTTAAGACTTGGTTTTAGGGTTAGAGTTAGAATTAGGTTGAGGTGAGGTTCAGGTTTAGTCATTTAGTTTGGATGGTTAGGTTTAGGGGCTAGGGAAGGAATTATGCCAATGAGTGTCCTCACTAACATAAAACTACAAACGTGTGTGTAAGTGTGTGTTAAAATTAAAACTGCTGTTTGTAACTTAAGTCATGAAATATCTATTACAGACAATAATAATAATAAATAATCAGTGGTGTATAAAGTACTTGAAAGCCATACTTGAGTAAAAGTACAGATATCTTACCTGAAAGTGACTCCGGTAAAAGTTAAAGTCACCCGTCAGAAAATGACTTGAGTCAAAGTCTTAAAGTCGCTCATATTAAATGTACTTAAGTATCAAAAGTAAAAGTACAACTACCAAAATTAAAAATGCAAAGTGATTTTTATAGTCTATACAGACACAAAACAACCAAAAATTGTTCTCTTCAGGTTTTATTTCAACTGACTGAAAAATTCTAACAAAAATATACATATACTGTATAATTTTACACATTTTGAGCCCCAGATGCTGAGGTTCAAATAGTAATGGACTAGTGCATCTGAACTTCAGGGGACAACAAAGAACCAACTCAACAGAATAAACAAGTGGCTCTTGTGTCTGCCTCAGAACACTAATAGACCACAGTATAACCACTAAACAATTCTGTAAATATCACTAAACATGGACCTTTCACTTTCTAATCAGTAGTAGCAGTGATACACAATGCCCCTTATGATAACTCAGCAAAAGGAAACAAGTCCTAGGCACACAAATAGGATAGTTTCCCTCTTTTGTAACAACCTGCACAGTGCTAAGAGAAAACTCTCTGGACACAGTCTAGTTTTGCTGCCAAATTCAGACAGAATAATAAAGACTGAACCGAGCTCCTGCAGGAGCACCTGGATAATTCTAAAGGGAATAAATGGATGGGGAATCTGCTCCTGTTGATTACGTCCCTGCCCTTTGTACACACATCGCTACTCCCCATTGGATGGTTTAGTGAGGTCCTCGGATCGGCCCTGCCAGAGTCGGTCACGGCCCTGGCGGAGCGCCGAGAAGTCGATCAAACTCACTATCTAGAGGAAGTAAAACTCTTCACAAAGTTTCTGAAGGGGAACCTGTGGAGGGATCATTTCCGGTAAAGCCTGCTCGACCCAGGTCGACCAAGGCAGCCCGACCAACCTCCGGACGCTTAGGGCCTCGCCCTAAGCGTCCGGAGGCCCCCCCCCCCGCCCCCCCAGACGGCAAACACGCCGCGGGGCCTGCGCACCTCCCGAGGCAGGGGGCACGCGAGCGAGAGAGAGAGAGAGAGAGGTGCGCAGTGCGTAAAGGCGCGCGTTGCTCCAACCTGCTGCTCAAGTAAAGAGTCAGTTTTGAGAATATAAGAAGCAGAGAGTACAGAAATTTGTTTTCAAATTCATCGAGTAAAATTTAAAAGTCGTCAGGAAAATAAATACTCAAGTAAAGTACAGATATGTGAAAAATCTACTCAAGTACAGTGAGGAAGTATTTGTACTTCAAAGTATTTGTACTTCGTTACTTCCCACCTCTGTAAATAATATAAATGTTGCTGAACACTCACCAGCCTCAGACTTCACGTCTCCTCCGTCTGCTCCTTGTAGTTAGAACAAGTCTGACACTGGCTCCTCCTCCTCCTCTCTGTAGTTACTGGAAATCACATGACTCTGTGTGTGATTGTGTGTGAGACTGTGTGTATATGTTAAAATTCAAACTGCTGTTTGCAACTTAACTCATGAAATATATTTTACAGACAACAATAATAATATAAATAAAGTTTCTCTTCATTACCATAGAAACAAGAACCAGCTGATCCACAATGTTTATCTGATGAATTTATGTTTGTGACATGAATTCATCAGATAAACATTGAAACTCAGGTGAAAGCTCATGTCCTGTTTATTCTGCTGTGAACCACAATGTTCATCTGTCTGTGTCACAAACGGATTGACAACACTTCCTGAACCCCTTTCAAAGTAAAAGCACTCCAGCGTTTGACTCTGTTGAAACGGAGCTTTGATTGTTACAGACCGGAAGTTGCAGGTCTTCATCCCGTAGAGTCCTGACGTTCAGTTTATTCCATAACCTTGTATTGAAGGAAATGCAGTAGCGCACACACTGTGCGTGTGAACAACAGACAACAGACACACACCTGGTCTGTGGAGCGACCCCTGCTGGTTCTGCTGTACAGTCTGTGGTTCTGCAGCTTGAAGACATTTTCATTAAAGAGGTGAAGATCTACACTGAGATGTAAAAGTCTGGCCGCTAGATGGCGCCACCCTCACATACATGGCTGTGAAATGTGAAATGAGTGGCAGTTTTAAATTATTTAAGTTCTTCAAATCCAGAGTTGTTCTTTTAAATTGGTTCACAAAAATATTTTAAACGTGACTTTCTTTATTTCCGTGTTGAGTTGTTGTTGAGAGGAAACTTGAATGTTGTGTCAGCTGAGTGAAACTAAAAACTCTGAGCTGCTTGTGAACGTGTCTCTGTGGGTTGAGAGAAACATGAGAGTCATTTAAAAAACTGAGGAGTTGATGACACCTGGGATTTAATTTAATATTTAAATCTCAGCTGAGACACAGAATATTAATAAACTGAAGAAGCTCGAGGTCGTTTCAAACTCATTATTACTGTGTGTGTGTGAGCAGCTTTAAATAAAGATTATTAGATTTGAATCAACCGCTGGGCGGAGCTAACACGTCACAGAAACAATCATCAGCACGTGCAGTGTGTGAGAGAGAGAGAGAGAGAGAGAGAGAGAGAGATTCAGAGAGACAGAGAGTCAGATAGAGATAGAGAGGGAGAGAGAGAGAGAGAGAGAGAGAGGGAGAGAGAGAGAGAGAGTGAGAGAGAGAGAGAGACAGAGAGTGAGAGAGAGAGAGAGAGAGAGAGAGAGAGAGAGAGGGAGAGAGAGAGAGAGAGTGAGAGAGAGAGAGAGAGAGAGAGACAGAGAGTGAGAGAGAGAGAGACAGAGAGAGAGAGAGAGAGAGAGAGAGAGAGAGAGAGAGACAGAGAGGGACAGAGAGAGAGAGAGAGAGAGACAGAGAGTGAGAGAGAGAGAGACAGAGAGGGACAGAGAGAGAGAGACAGAGAGAGAGAGAGAGAGAGAGAGAGACAGAGAGAGAGAGAGAGACAGAGAGGGACAGAGAGAGAGAGAGACAGAGAGACAGAGAGAGAGAGAGACAGAGAGAGAGAGAGACAGAGAGTGAGAGACAGAGAGGGACAGAGAGAGAGAGAGAGAGAGAGAGGGAGAGAGAGAGAGAGAGAGAGGGAGAGAGAGAGAGAGAGAGAGAGAGAGAGAGAGAGAGAGACAGGAGGAAGCTGCAGCTGTTTCTTTTCTCAGTGATGTTACACAAACACAGAGAGATGGACTGAGAGAGTTTTATTCAGAGGAAGAAGAGGAAGAAGAGGAGGAAGAAGAAGAGGAGGAGGAGGAAGAAGAGGAAGAAGAGGGAGGAGAGGAAGATGCTGTGTGTTTCTCTGCATCGTTTTCATCAGTGAAAGTGATAAACCTCTGGACTTGTGATGGGGTGAATCTGAATCTGAGGAGGATGCTGATGAACGAGTGAGTAAACTTATCAATACTAATATTCACATTAAAAGAAGAACAGAATAAAAGAGGTGAAGAGATTAGAGAACACGTGAGAGTGTAAAATATAATTATATTGATTATAAAAGAATTAAAAAAGAATGGGCAATGAAATAGAAAATAATAAATGCTCAGATTAAGTCAATAAAGATTATATTGTATATATATGCAAATGAGGTATTGTGTCATTAAATGTTTGTTAATCTGAAGTAATTTCAATTTAAACATTGTTTTTTACAATTCCTTTATGATTTTGACGATATATCAGAGTCAAAGGTTTTTAGAGAGACGATTTTGGATGTGTTATTATTATTATTATTATCATAACAACAACAATAACAGTGGTGTTTTATTTATCCAGATCTTTTAACGATGCTCTGGATCTTTAACTCACAGAGAAAGCAAATAGTTTTCTCTTTTTTTCATTATATTTGTTGGTTTTCATAAGTCAACAGGACAACAACATGCAAACACAACAATCAGCAAAACAAATAAAACTGACTTTTATCAAACCTAATCTACATGAAATAAAACTAAATAATACAAAATAAAACTAGTATCTCTTTTTCATCACTTTGAAATAATTATAAATCTGCTCCGTGTCAGTTTTTATGAATAAAATGTTTTATAAATCAGGCTGTAAATTATATGAACAAATAACATATGAATTATACTAACAAACCCTTCAGTAAAAAGACCTTCAGAATAAAAACAGGAATAAAACTGGAATAAAACTACTAAAGTTTCAGAATATGAAGAAAAAACTCATTTTGAGCCTTTAAATATTTATGCTGTGATTTTAATCTACAAACACAAACGTTAATCAAATAAAAATCTCAATGTGCACTTTGAATAATTTATTTCCTCTCGTCTGAAAGAAAACATGAAGCCAAAATCTCAAACTGGACCCGAGCGAGAACAGATTTCTTTTGTCTGGAGTGAAGTGAAGTTGCGTCATGTTCGGGTGTCGAAGGGAGTTTGTTATCGAAGGTGTGTTTTTCTTCTTCTCTCCACCGCTGAGATTTCAAGCCGCTGAGCTTCCTCGTGCTGAATTATAGATCAACTTTATTTCTGTGTGAGCAGCAGGCGGCTCCCTGAGGCCTCAGCATGGCTCCTTCATCGACCAGGGGGAGGGGCCACATGGTCTCACTGTTTGTTTGGGGGCAGTGCATGATGGGAAAAAAGAGGAAACCAGAAGGTCACTCATGCATGAATTAGAAAATCTGTGAACAATCATGAACTTCTCTGAACTCAACCTGCAGCATCCAGAACATCTACAGGTTGAGACTCTGGAGAAATGTGAGGCTTCATCTAATCATGACTGGGAATTGAGACGAGACGAGACGAGACAAGATGAGACGAGACAAGAGTGTGGATCACTGAGGTGTTTCAGGAGCTTCAGGAGCTTTATCTTTTTCTCTTAACTAACATGTACAAGTTCCTCAAAGCTTCGCTCCAACATCCTCGAGGAGCGATGACTCCTCATCGGCCTCCGTCCTCTAACGGATGAGAGAGAAGGAGAAACTGGATTAAACAGCAGCAGGAAGAAGAGAAGAGGTGAAGTCCGGCTGCTCTGTTAAAAACACCATCAAGTCCACGTTAGGTTCAACACCTGTCTGAGACGAGGCCCTTTCCTGCAGCGCACACTCACAGACTATAACATCATTACATCTCACTCTCAGGGTGGAGCTCCTCCGTCCTGTCGGAGCAGCACTGCACAGATCTGATGTTTACACCAGGAGACGGAGAGAAGAACACGAAGGAGAAAAGACGGAGCCAGATCATTTCTGTTTTCCCTGGAACTTGATGAGTAAGAACAGTTGAAGCTGCACCAGAGGCTGTGACTGAAGGTCGGTTCCTTCACAGCGACACAAGGCTCCTTCAAATGCAGCAGACACCTATCCCACAATCCTTTGCACTTCGGTGACTGTGTGTGTGTGTGTGTGTGTGTGTGTCTGTACTTACAAACATTGGCTGATGTTAAACGAGACTAAATCTTAATTGAAGCATCTCTGAGCAGAACTCTCTGTTTTGGCTCGTTCCGTTTACTCAGCTCAGACGTGGACTCACTCACATTCAGTCTCAGGATCTAATTTCAAGTCAAAGTCTTTTGGGCTCAGGTCCAGTGAACATTGAGCTTTTATTGACACTGTGTGGTCCATCAAATCAGTGTGTGACTGTCTGCTGCATTCAGATGAAGTTAAGAAGCACATGTGACTCAAAGAAAAGATCAGAGTCACGTCCAGGCCTCGATTTAAAAAGTATTTAAAGCTGCGATTAGTCAAAATGATCACAATACAAAAAACAAATCAAATACCTGCAGCTGAAGAACAAGGAAAGACACACAACCACTGAGGACTGATATTTGTGCAATTTGGTGCAGATCCAAATAAAAATCAGGATCTAGTAAATTTGAATGTGGTTTCAGGTGTGTGGTCTCGTTTTCTCCTTGTCACCTTTATTCTCAGACTCACCTGAGTTGCGTCTTTTCCCCTCCACAGTCGGTAACCATGGTGAAGGAGAGCGTGCCCCGCTGGGTCCACCGGGACTCTGACGAGGGTCTGATCCATGTGAACGTCGGAGGCCTGAAGAGGAGCCTGTGCTCCACCACGCTGAAGAAGTTCCCAGACACCAGACTGGGAAAGCTGCTGTCATGTGACTCGGAGGAGGACATTCTGCAGGTGGGTCAGGTTTTCACACAAATGTCGGGATAATATCGTCCTGACATGTTGTGTAGTTGGTGTTTGTGAAGCAGCAGCAGCAGGTTGTCGGGTCCGACTCGTTCAAACAGTAACATGTGGAGAACATCCAGGCGAGGGGCGGAGCCTGTAGAGCAGCAGGGGGCCGGACATGACGTATAAATCCTGCTGTGGAAAGATCAGTGTTGTTGTTTACAGCTCATCCACACCGGCGTCGGCCCTCATCACCAACAGATCTGGAATCTCCTCGTGTTTCCAAGTTGACGTCTTCGTCTTCTACGTGTACGGCTCCTCTTCGTCATCCTGAGATGTTTGTTCTTCCAGTTTCACGTCCGTCACATGTTAGAATGTTCCAGACCTTTTCCAGATGTTTTCTAACATCGACTCACTCTGACAGTTGTTGTCATGAACTTCTCAATGTTCACGATTCTTCTTTACTTCACCAGAGACTCTTTCATGTAACACTTGAATATCTCTACTCATATTTATCAATCCTCTTTTGCACCTTTTTAATCTGAATTGTTTTTATTCTTGTTTAGTTTCAGATTCTATTGTTTTATTTTCTTTATTTCTTTGTATTTATTTGCTGCTTCTGCTCAGTTTTTATATTCCAGTGTTTCATTTCTTTGCCTCAGGACTCAGTTCTGTTCCCTCTCATGTTCTGGAATGACAATAAATCTCCTTGAATCTTTTCTCCTGTCTCGCTAAATAATAAAATTTTGAATTTATCTTACAAATAACTTGAATCCTTCTTTCCCCTCCTTCCTCTCGTAGGTGTGTGACGACTACGACGTGCAGCAGAAGGAGTTTTATTTCGACAGGAATCCCGGCCTGTTCCCGTACGTCCTCCACTTCTACCAGACGGGGAAACTTCACATCATGGACGAGCTGTGCGTCTTCTCCTTCAGGTCCGTGTCTCTGTCCTCGTGTCTCACATGCAAACCTCACAACACGTACAACACAGGTAGAAGCTGAAGATTCTGAGAGGGGAAATGTGTCGTGTTGTTCTGCCGACAGTGTTTGTGGTGTTATTTTCAGCAGATGGACTCACAACACATTCAAACGCATGAATAACGAGTGTAGGGGGAAGTTTCCTACCTGCTGGTGAGGTCACATGATTTCAGCTCCAGGCCTGACGACCTCGGACACCGAGTGAGGAGTTGGAAAACGTCTGAGTTCTTCTCTCTCTGCGAAATGTGGGAAAAGTCTGGTTACAGTGATGGGAGAGACATTTCTATTCTTACGGGACAGTGGATGAAGTCTGTTGGAGTTGTCGTCGTCTCGTACTGACATCGTCTCTCCGTTGTTTTCCCACAGTCAGGAGATTGAGTACTGGGGCATCAATGAGTTCTTCCTGGACAGTTGCTGTAGTTACCGTTACCACGACCGCAAGCTGGAGAGCAGCCGCCATCGCAGCTGGGACGACGAGAGCGACGTCAGCAGCATCGACACGTCTGTGGACGAGATATCGGACATGAACAGGTGAAGGAGAAAGACTTTCCTCGTCCTCACGTCGTTACTCAGGTGTGTCCTTCATTAAATCTCCTGGTCTCCGTCCTCAGAGACATGCAGCACTTCCAGGTGGTGCGCTGTGGGAACTTCAGGAGGTGTCTGTGGCTGACGCTGGAGAACCCAGGATACTCTGTCCCCAGCAAACTCTTCAGCCTGCTGTCCATCGCTGTGGTGCTCACGTCCATCACCATCATGTGCATCAACAGCATCCCCGAGTATCAGGTCAGAGCAGAGAGACACATCGTGAAGACAAACAGACTCAGGCTTTGAAACCAACTCGACAGGAAGTTTCTTCAGAACGTTTTCAGACATGAGCACGTGCAGACAATTGTCTGGAGTTTGTGTTTCTCGTGTGAAGAAGCAGAGCAGATTGTTTGGAACTCTGAAAACATCTTCAACTGAATATTTAAAGGTGCAGTGTGTAAGATTTAGGTGAAAGGATCTATTGACAGAAAGAGACTGAATATAACATAATCCTAATGATGCTTTCATAAGTTTCATCTAAACTGTACAAATTAATGTTTTCTTTACCCTAGAATGGGCCTTTACATTTAAATACTTTACATTTCAATACTTTATATTTAAATACTTTATATTTACATCAGGAGCAGGTCATGACATTCTCCCGCTGACATTTTACCAGGAGGCTGCAGGAAAGATTCCAGAAAATGCAGCAACAGACATTCGTACATTTGCATTCTCACATATTGCCCCTTTCAAAATATTGTGTAAAATCCCGCCAGATGAATTCCTCACATTGTGGCTCATGAAAGTCAAACTTGATGAGGCTGAGATAGAAGAAGACGTGGTTAAAAAACTAAATATAGGTGTAAATGTTTAACTTGTCTTTCTCCTGCTTGTTGTCAGGTGTTTGACTCTGAGGGGAAACTGACGGAGGACCCCACCATGCAGGTGGTGGAGGTGTTCTGCAGCTGCTGGTTCACCTTCGAGGTCAGCTCACTAAACACACAGGTGAGTCTCTGCTACAAAACTAAAACTATAAAAGTGTTGTTTTCTCTCGGAGGTGGTGACGCGGCTGCTGCTCGCTCCGAACAGGAAGAAGTTCTTCCATCACCCTCTGAACATTATTGACATGGTGTCTGTGGTTCCCATCTACATCACGCTCCTCTTCGACTTGACGCTGGGATCCGAGTCGGAGCTGGGAGACCTGGGACGACTCATTCAGGTCGGACACTTTCATCTGACTCACACTTTGACACAGAACTCAGTGAACTTGGTTTTTACCACGTGTGCGTATCAGGGCTGCCTCAGCGCCGTCAGTTCAGTGTACGTCCGCCTCCACAAGATACAACATGTCTAAGAATGGTAGCCGCAGTATGTGACCTACAGTGTCGCCATGTTATTTAATGCTGTAAGGGCTGAAACGTCATGATTGACAGCTGAGACTGACTTGTGATTGGTCGATACCGTGGCTCCATCAATTCTAACGCACAGACTGACTCCAAATGAGGTCAAAAGCCAAGATGGCAGCGTTCGCATCCGACTTCAGCTCCGAGCCTCACACACCAGCAGAGCGCCCACCCCAGACATTTCCCATATCCCATAATCCTCTCTGCTGCCGTTTGTCTTGAAACACGCCCATCTCTCACCTCAGGTCCTCAGGCTGACGAGGATCTTCAGAGTGTTGAAGTTGGCCCGACACTCGACCGGACTGAGGTCACTGGGAGCGACGCTTCGGGTGAGTCCTCACACACACACACACACACACACACACACACACACACACACACACACACACACACACACACACACACACACACACACCTTTCACCCGACATGGTAGCGTTTAAAGAAGTCGTTGTGAAGCACTGTGACATCTGATCCAACTACACATCTGGATTTGAAGTCCCATGTGACGTCAGTGTATCAGCGATGTATCTGACGCTGGTTTCATGACACCTGATGGAGAGTAGTACAACTGCTCCTGTTACACTCATGTTTCATAACAGAATCGTTTTTCCGTGTGTAAAACAACAAATATACTACACATGTCAGGTTATTAATTCATAAATCATTATTTAAAATGATCCGTGGCATCTTGAAACCAAACTCATCAGAAACATCTGTGTGATAAGAACTTTACCTAAAATGACAGAAACTATTTAATATTAAATATTTAATATGAAACTATTTAACAATTTGGTTTAATTTATTTAACGAGTCCTTCTCGTAGTTTGGCCCATGTCCCAACACCGAGGAGGCAGGGTTTATGATCAATACTGCACCCAGCCACCAGGGGGCAATTAGGACGCTTTGGCTTCACTTTTGCGAGCTGTCATGTCGTCCATCTTTGTTTTCAGGCGTAGACGTGTAAAGTTTCTAACGTCGTTCCTCCTCCTTGTTTCTGCAGCACAGTTATCGTGAGGTGGGGATTCTGCTGCTGTATCTGGCTGTCGGAGTTTCCGTCTTCTCTGGAATCGCTTACACGGCAGAATACGAAGAGGTGAAGTCTCACGTGTTGAGTCCTCACAGAAACTTTAATGTTAACGTTTTATTCAAATGATTTCTTATTCTCTATTTTTGATCGTCGTGGTTGAATTCACATGGCCGTTTAAAATTTTGTTGAAATGTGTTTGTTGAATCTTTCCTCTCTGGGTCTTTGTCTCCAGGACGTGGGTCTGGACACCATCCCCGCCTGCTGGTGGTGGGGGACGGTGAGCATGACCACGGTGGGTTACGGGGATGTGGTGCCCGTCACGGTGGCCGGGAAACTGGCGGCCAGCGGCTGCATTCTGGGCGGCACGCTGGTGGTGGCGCTGCCCATCACCATCATCTTCAACAAGTTCTCCCACTTCTACCGGAGACAGAAAGCTCTGGAGGCGTCGGTGAGGAACAACAACCGCAGGAGGATGAGGATGAGCTGCGAGCCAGAGACGGAGGACGAGGATGAGGAAGAGGAGGAAGGGTCGGACGGGGACAGCCAGTGTTTGGACGACGATGACATCGACGATATCGAGGAGGACGATGATATCGATTATGAGGATGAAGGAGGTGTCATCAATTACAGCTACGTGGAGCATCCGTCCTACACGTCCATTCTGAGGAGGAAGGAGCTGCGTCAGGTGTGAGGGTCGACCTGTCGGATCAGAGGGAAGTGACCTCGTGTCACTCTGCGACCAATCACTGTCATTAAACTCCAACAAACACGGAGGACGATGAATAAGAGCTTGAGAAGGTGCCGGTGTCGTCCCCGACGCGGCAAACGACACGGACGATCACTTCAGGTCTTCCATGTCTGAAACTGAACTGTAGTTTGTTTGAGTTCCTTTGTGCATGTGAGCAGATTCAGGAGGTTTGTTCATAGTCGACGAGTTTCTCTGTTAAAACTTCTGCTGCAGAAGAAGTGAAGAACTGATAAATGCACGTTAATCAAAATGAAACAGAACAAAAAACAACATGAAAAACTGAGTTTTGTGGAAGAAGAGAATAAAGGAAAATTATTATTGGATTGTTTTCTCTAACTGTTCCCTCTGTCTCCAGTCTTTATGCTAAGCTAAGCTAACAGGACGGAGCTTCTTATTTAATGTACTGACGTAAAATAACTTAATCATAATAATAATTTACTTAATTATAATATAATTTCCAACTTGTTTAAAAGTTCTCCAGACCTGAAACAAACACGTTTCACTGTTCGTCTCAAATTTACAGGATTCATTGTATTCGTTGATAAAACTTTTACTTTTATTTAAATTCTTTTTAACTTTATAAAAGTCTAAAGTTTACAGAAAATTTACAATCGATAATCAGTGAATTTTCAATTAAGACGAAACACACAAACATGAATCAGACTCTTCCCTGGGTGAACGATAATGCTCACAAACTAAAGACAGGATGGGACGACGCTCTGAAAATATGAGACATCATCACAACCATTGAAAATACTGCTTGTAACTTATTTGGTGTCTGATTCAAAGGGACGAGTCAACACTATACAATAACAAAGCCGATTCAGTGGCCACCATAGACCCTGAGTCCAACAAAGCAACGTACGCACCATCCCTACCAACGAACCAGCACTTCTACGGTATCTCAGACAGACGTTTCAAAGGTAAATGCATTTCCGAAGCCATCAAGGGCTGTGGGCGGAGCTGAAACAGATCAATCCCTCGATAGTTAACCTTCTAGCGCGTTCTATTAAGACGTCTTTGGGCCAAGGGAGCTTCCAATGCATGGAAACCTGCTGCTGTCTCAACGGGGGCGACCCTCTTCTGACTCTCAGCTACAGGCCCATCAGTATCTCACCCATACTATGGGATGTATTCGATGAAGTAGTTGCCAAACAAATCATTACTTATTTAAACAGTAGCTCCTTTGCCCCTGCACTCAATGCAACTTCGGATTCAGGGCTAATCACTCAACACAAACACTTACACCAGTTATGGGTAACTCCATAGAAAAGGTTGAGGTGTCACTAGAGAAAGTTGGGGTTGTGCTTTCAGACAATCATCAAATCTTACTGCATAAACCAAACAATTTCAGTTTTGTTTGTGAACCTCATCGAATCGTATCAGTTTGTAAAATGTCCTGAACACACTGGTTCTTGGTGGTTTTTCCTCGGTCTTGCTGAGGACAGAGGATGTTACACCTCGTTCAGTCCTAAGAGGGAAACTGGTCGGTGAATATGGGCTTTATGAATACATTTACTAGATCCAGAATTTGATTCCGATCTGCACCAAATTTCATACACTCATACATATCAGTCCCCTAAACAATAAACATGCCAGACTGATTTTTCATCAAGATCCACAAATAATCCTTTGAAGAAACTACTCAAAGGTTGAACAATTTTAAATTTGATCCAGATTCACGCTAAATTTCAATGAGTGGAAAAGGGTGGAAACAGAACTTCCTTTGGGGGAGGAGGCAAGTTTAACAGACTCCTCATCTTCCATTTATAACGGAATTAATTAAACGTGATTCTTTGAATACAGGCATTGGAAAACTTGCACTGAACTTATTCGACCAACTTGATGAATGCCCCGAGATCTTCAGAGGTTCTGTAGGTGAGAAAAGTGTCTCTGGACATTTTCTGGATCTTCTCCTGCAGCCTCAGAGTAAAATGTCCAAGTGAGTCCATGTGAGGAGACAGCAGGACAATGTCCTGAAGCTTCCCCGTGAGCGAGTGGACGTGTTGATGAGGTTTCTAACACGTGACGGACGTGAAACTGGAAGAACACAAATATCTCCGGATGAAGAAGCTCGTTAGAAGTTTTTATCTCCTTGTCAATAATATTAAGTTAATAACAATAACAATCATCATAATGATAATATAAAACCCTGACGATATATTATAGCAACTTATTTTGTAGAGGACAGTAAAATGCTCCTTCAAACACCTTCACCAATTTGTTATTTGACGTTTTCCTGAATATTCATTTGAAGATGTTTTCAGACTTTCTGACCCAACAACTGAAAAGAGCTCAATGAAACATGACTGAATCTTTTTTCCCTCAATTATGTCTCAGATACATAATCAATATAATAAGTGATTACACACACACGTCACTGTTAGTAGGTGTATTTCACCTTAACACTTTAATGTAGTTGATATCACTGTACGTGTACACACACACACACACACACACACACACACACACACACACAGTGAAGGAAGGAGATCAGATTCGTAGCCGGTGCATTAATAATTAATTTCTGCTCTTTTGGCCGACAGAACTTTCGACACAGAGAAGAAACAAGACCGAAGGATCGAGCTGTGCCTGGAGAAAGGAAAGTGTGTGTGTGATGCGGCGGGACGAGGGGGTTCTTTTAGAAAGTCGATCGGTTCTACGGTCAAAACCGATGATGTCAGAAAAGTGACACGAGGCCTCGACTCAGGCAGAAAGAGAAGAGTCTGTACTTAGAAATAAATAAAACAAACAAGGATATGAAATACAGAGGGTTGGCTGAGGTCAGATCTGGATCAAAATAGGTAAAGAAGCGAGAGCAGGAGGAAATGACGGCAGAAGCGGCGTACGCAAAAGAAAATTTCGTTTTAAAAAACCGGAGTCACGGCATCAAGCGATGAGAAGAGGAAGCGAAACTTTCTGACACTGACATCGAGGTGTTTGTTAGTGAGGTGGAGGTGAAGAGACATTTTACGGGATCTTTAATATCAGATTTTACACTGATACTCTGCTCCACCTCACGTCTGCGTCGCCACTTTCCCGTCTCCAAAACGTTCGTACGCATGGGTCAGAGTTTGCGTGGAAATACGCAAATTTTCCCGTCAAGTTTGTTTTTATAAATCCCAACGTTTGCGTGAGAAGTGGCGTACGCACGTTTCAGGCCCCGTTTTGTGCGTACGCCACGGTTAGACCCCAGGACTGAACTCTGAAACACAAACACACAACGGCCTCATGTTTCCTCAGGTTTTCTTTATTAGCCGAGCAGACAAACATCAGTGATCTCAAACTTGCACTGCATCGTTCTTTAAGGCAGATCAACTTCAGAAATATCAGAAACAGGGAGCGAGCAAAACAAGAGACTGAACAGCAGATCGTTCACAAACCTGAAAAAACCTCCGACTCCAGACTGCAGCGCAATGTTGATCTGAATATGAACATTTCACACTTTACCTGGAAACAGAGCTGAAAACAGAACAAACACCTTATTTTAAATAATGAACCAAAATGTCAAAATACCAGTTGTTTTCCAGATGTGTCTCAGTGAAGAAAGGTTTTTGCACAGATCAAACATTCGACTGATTCAAACTCTTCTTGCTGCAGTTGTTAAATGAACATTAAAACACGTGTTCAGACGTGTATTTACAACAATAGCGTGTTTTTGAGTTAAAACATTAAAAAGTCTCTGTTCTCCAGTGTGAACGACTCATTTCTATCTGACGCCTCACTACAGTTCACTGTCAGCACCAAACAGCTCATGCTTCAAATTTGAAACAATAAAAATTCAGCTAAAATTAAAGACAGAAAAAAAACATTTCTATGTTTGGATCTTCAAAAACAGCAGTGCACAGAAAACATGGCAAGATGAGGCAGGAAATAAAATCCCTCGTTCTCTGCTCATTACGACGGAGTATTAGGGCCACGAGGAAGAAAACAAATGCCTGTAATATTAATTTTTATTCTCCTAAAATCACTCCTCTTTAGTATCAAGACTTTATTAGCGTCAAATTTGCATCTGCATTTCTTCGTTTTCAACTTTACCCTCAAAACATTACGCCGTTGTTCTCTGAATCTCTTGGAGTGGCCCGGATACTTCGCTGTAGCTTGTAACACAAAATGACAAAACATCAATGACAGAAAATCCAGCGGAGGAGTTTTTCATTTAAAAGCAACGACCTGCTGAGAAGTGTCTCAAACCTTCAACTGGTCGAACTCAACACGATATACAAACAGAGCCGAGTCCTAACACAGACACGACTCCGGAATATCTACAGTAATCTCTCGTCATTATTTTACACCCCTGAGGAGTTTATGACCTGAGACGTTTTTACTCTGAATCACACGTCTGTGATCAAAACTAATCTGTTCTCTGACTGTGTAACCGTTAAACCTACGTACAAAAATATAAAGCATCCCTTTATCTTCTTCTGTGCTGGACGATGAGAAACGTCTGAGGCGGCCGAGCTGCTCTGAGGAATGTTAGAAGACGAGACCTGGGTCGACGCCAGCATTGAGTCCACTGCGCCAGATTAAAAATATTAAACCCACAAAATAAAAGCTTTGTTGAATCGGTTCCATAAATCTGTCCGCCCAGGTCTTTTACTCAAGGAGAAAGATGTTGGAGCAAAAACACAAATGGAAGAGTTATCATCTGATCAAATTCCCTTCCAAACATTTTGCTGCATAAACTAACGTTCAGTAAATTGAGGCTGCAGCATGATGTAAAGATTAGAAATTAAAATTCATGTCTGAATGTCGAGTTCGGGATGAAATGAAACAGCATCGATCTTAATACTGTGGCTCCACTCCAATGAATCCGGGTCCAAATCTTTTATCATCTGCTGGAATTCACATGTCGTGTGTAAACATGTAATAAATTGAATTATAACACATTATAATGTAATTATATGTAGATCTAAGTGTAAATGAATGCATCTGTTAACAACTATAGCTCCTCCTGTGGACACACGGCTGTATGAACAGATAATGAATGTATGAGAATAATAACAGTAACTTATTTTGAATCTTTTTGTCTTTTAAAAAGTCTATTTACATTATTCTGTGTTACAATCCATTCATTAAACGTTGTATTGTAACTGGTGACTGGACGGGTTCAGGTCAAGTGTTTGAAATCCAGTTTTTAGGTTTTCCATTTTGAGGCTGTTCAGATTTATCTCAGGTTGATAAACACTGAGATCCAGTTTGATCCATGAAGAGATGAATACATATTAATCTCCATCAGCTGCACCAATAATGGGAAATAAAGAGAAGAACTCAACATGCTCCGGACGTTGAGTTAAACATGGACGAGGTGATTTCAAAAACCAAAGAGAAAGTCAATCTGTATTAAAGTGAAGCAGTTTAGCTGCATGTTGAAACAGAGAATACAAACAATGACATTTTGTTTTAAGGCAAAAGATTAAAAAAAAGTAAACCTAGAAATGTACCTGATACAGAAAATAAGTTTTCAGAAGCAAAGTTTTAAAGTTTAGAACAATGAACCTGACGAACACCGAATGTGAAGGAAACTTGACGGAAGTCGTCTGCTGGAACAATCCAATGATTCTCAAGTATTTTCATCCATTTTTGTGTTTTTCAAAATTTCGAAGGCAGAAAATCAACTGGTAGACGCTCAGAGTCCCGAGCGGGAACCCAGACGTCGAGCAGCGTCATCGTTCAAAGAAGGAAGCGGGAACGGGAAGAAACTGCAGTTACAAGACGTACCACACTGGAGATCCGCAGGGGGTTTTAACATCAGCACAGACGAGCTCGAGCAAGAAAACAGCAGAAAGAAAACTCACAGATCGGCTGACGATGAATTTAAATCTCTCCACTGTCGTCTCAAAGGGAGAGAAACGAGATCCGGGTTTCAAATCAAACGTAATGTCAAACAGGGAACAGCCCAGCGGACGTTCTCCTGTCTTCAAGTCTCAGTTTAACGATCACCCCGTCGTGTCATCGCACCTTCCACCTGCTTCATGACCAGTTACCAAGAGAAAAACATCCAGTTGCTGCAGTGACGAGCTCGACGGCTCCTCAGAAGTTCTGCTGCCGCCGTTTTTTGGCCTCGATGGCGTCCATGATGGGCTGCCTCTTGGCCTGGTAGCGCTGACGGATCTCCTCGATCTCCTGCTCCATCTGAGGGTCCAGAGAGGTGAGTCTGAGCCGCAGCTCCTCCACCGACCACGTACTGACCTGAACAGAGACACAGCGAACAGGTCAAACAGCCTGAAGTTTATAAAGTCACAGTCTGATCGTCTCTTTCCGGTCCCTCTCCCAGGTGAGACCGTTCTCACACGGCTGTGGGACTACATTCACACTGTTGACTTCTGCAGATCCCTTTCAGAAATAATCTCCAAAAGCCAGTAAAAAAGATTTTAAAGTCGCGTTTCAGATCGAGGCTGACGAGCTAAACAAGGGATATAGAAATATTGAAGCAGAGTTTCATAAAATAATCAAAATAAGATTCAGACCCAGACGATGCTCCTGCTGAACAAGGGAGGAGGAGGAGGAGGAGGAGGAGCAGCGTTTGGTACGTTTGCCAGTTTTATTGTTTCTTTTAATGAAGTTTAAGGAAAAGGCGATGGTTTACAAATGAAAACCAAATGCAAGCAAATCTTTTTTATTTCAGAAAATGTACGTTTTTGTAAATGTCGCTAACTCCGTCAGCTCTTATTCTCATTGAATCTTTAATAATTGCTATATTAATAAAGTTTATACTATTAAACTTAACTAATTCACTGAGTATAAAGTCTTTGATTCTGTGGAGAGGTTCGTACAGTGACATGAAGCCAGTTCTGTACTTAAAGACTGCTCCTCTGTGCAGACGGAGGATTTCATCACTTGAATCCCGCAGATCAGTCGCTACCAAGTCCATTAATGGACACTTAAGAAAATCTTTACCAAAACCTAAAAATATCTCACGCATGGCAGCGCTACGCCAGGTGTCTGATAAGTGAATCTATTTCAGTAGCTTTCAAAACGCTCCAGTTATTGACATGTATTCAATCTGCCTCTGTGTTGTGGGCCTCAGCCGGGACCCGGTGCTCCGGCTCCTCCCCGGGGGGCTCCCCCCCTCTCGGCTTTTACCAGCAGCACTTCTCTCTCAGGCTATTTATTACCCACAATCAATGCAGCTGAAATAACACTGGCGTCCCACTCCACTGGACAGATAACCGCGAGGAGCGGCTGGACGCTCCGACGACTGGACGACACCAGGGTCAAAGTAAAACCCAAATCATGTTTAAAGCTCCCACTAGTTTTGTCTTCAGACTGTGAATCCTGATTCATTAAATGTTGCCTCAGTGATCAATAAAACTCGTACAAGCTAAAGTCTCCAGAGAAACTTCTGCAGCATCATGTAATTCATCCACCACATACAAAACATCAAACCTTTCAAACCGGTGCTGGTACCTGTTGTTAGGGTTTATCAATAAAGGTGTTTAGAATATTCAACAGGATGAAGCTACCTGGCAAAGTGAAACACAAACAGGAAACTACAGGCTCCATCAACTCTGTTGCAGTTAAGACAATTACAGACTTAAGATCTAAGAAAGTATTAATATTCCTTCTGAAAATATACATTTGTTATTGTTGCCGCTGTAGGACTCTGGTTCCCGCTGCCTGCAGGGAAACACTTAACGTCATTAAACATTTACTATTTGAGCGAACAGCTGACAAACGCTCTGCTCTCCTGCTCGCTCTCTGTTTCACAAACACACGACCTGATCCAACAGAGAGGACGTCTGAAGGAAACACAAGAAGGAACGGAAATGAAAGTAGTTTCTTTTGAATGGGAGAAAAATAGTGAATGTTTCAGTCACCTGTTGTTTTTTAGTGGCAACAATCAGTACATTTATATTAATAAAGGATCAGTGGACAACTACAACAATCTGCAGGTTCCCTCTGGTCTCTTGAAGGATTTCAGTCTTACAACTCATCTGAAATCTATTTTTTCAGTGGACACGAAATAAAATCGACTCCAAACACTTGCCCCGGATCTACTGGACGAGTTTTCCATTACAACGTGAACTGCTGTTGTGTTCTCGGCTCGTTTCTGTGCGCAGCCCAAAAAAAATGTGTTCTTGCATGTTTGAAAAGGTTTTAGTTTCCTGTGTCACCTGCTGAAAACTACACGTCTTGGTTAAACCGAGGAACAAACAGTTACAAGAAGATTCTGCCAGTTGAAGGGAAATGACAGATTCAAACATAACAAAAGATGAAGTATCGGATTTCACCTGAACTTGCACCAGCGTGGTCTCTAGAACAAGTTCTGTTCAGGGTTTCAGAGTCAGTTTGAAAAACCAGTAATCTACAGAGAGTTCTCGATGACCTTCTGAAACACACACGACTTCCTCCGGATCTACAATTCATCCGTGACACAACGACACTGGAGACACAGAAGATGCAGCTGATTCGTCACTGTTGGCAGGTTTGATTCCTCGCCATGACCTGTTTGATAGGACCGCAGCCTCCTTGAGATGTATTCGGAGGAGGGGTGGAAGAAAGGAAGCAGGGGGAGGAGAGACGGACGTAAAGAAAACCAGTAAGAGGAAGAATAAAAATAGATAAGGGGAGAAAAAAATAGAGAAAAGGGGCGAGGGCGGAGAGGAGCAATGAGGGGGATTGGTTGTGCGTCGCCCGTCCTCGTGAATAATGAAGGTTTGTGCTTTAACGTGTCCTGTGCTGCGTTGTCAAACCACTTCAATGGCTCGAGCTCAAACTGCAGGTGAAATGATAAATATGAAGAGGAGGCAGTGAAATATAAAAAACAGACGGTACGGGTCTTAACATATTAAAGGAGACATTTTCAGGTTGATTTTGTTCAGATAAGTAATTTGTGACTTCAACTATACTGACACAACTACTGTGATATTAACCTATGATGACCTATGAAGTCTGGATGTACAACTACACTCTTTAACCAAACTTAGCAGGTACACGCAGGTTACCTAAGCCGTGGTTAACTCCTGAAAAAGAGGCGATTGACTCCTTTCCCACTGTTGAATCATGTTTGGCATCATGAACGTGCTGGATGCACATACGTCAGAAACCTTGCTGTCTAATAATGAAAAACGTTGGTCCCGAAGTGTAGTAAAATAACAAGTACACAAACGTTCATTGCAGAAAAGGTGAAGCAACAGCGTCGAGATGGCCAAAACGAAGTAGAAGAAATGAGCAGCTTCACCCGGATGTCATGTTTCCATCATTGCTGATCGGAGCCGGTGAAAACCTGCGTCTACTGCAGAGTCATTTGACCCTGGAGTGAAATTCACATTTCAGACAAAAGCCAGATGTAAGTGGGATTCCTGACCCGTGGAGAAAGTGGATTAACTGTCTCCTTACACAACAGGATTCAATTTAAGTAAGAAAAAGGTCTGCACACGTAAACTACAACCAGAAAACCTGCGTTTAGCTTCCTGTCCCAGGAGCTATCTGAAAAAACATCTGGCAGCAAAGTATAAAAATAGCAAAGTAGACGGATCTAAAATTAACACGCCGCTGTCAACAAGCCGCCACGACGTCTTCAGGCTCAAGGAGAAATGAGACGTTTTATCCTCACATTTGAAATTCTAATGGACTAATAAATCCCCTCGAGTGGGATTTATGTCGTCGAGTAAAACCTCATGTGTGATTTTATTCTCAGTGCCACAAACTCTAACTGTTGCAATAACGCACAGAGATGTGTTTTATGTATTTTCTTAGAGGCTATAACCTGCTGTCTCTGCCCATTGGAGGTTTTCCGGACAATGCAGGACTACAAATTGGTCGAAACGCTAATCTTTTAAAATGACTTTTTAGTCATTTGTTAAGCAGTGAAAAAATAGAGCGTGAAGAAGAATAATGATCGATGGCTTTAGTGTTTTGTAAAGTTTCGATGATCAGTCCGTTACTGATTCATCCCTTGATCCTGGATCAACCTGACGGATGAGCATGACAGTGTTGTTCTAGAATTACAATAATCATAACGCACATTGCTTATATTCACTAATCTATATGTAAGTCTGAAGGTGACACAACAAGATGAAATGCTCCGACTAAACCGACGTGTGTGTGTGTGTGGGCGTGTCTCTCTGAATTCTTCAAGTATCAACGATCCAGGACAACGAGAGTGAGAACCGGGGTGAGCCAGCGGTTACGTGTCATCGTCAGTTAGCGTAACGTCTTCTACTGCACACCGGCACAGATCTGCGTCTCAATAGGTTCGTCGTGTAACACACTACACACACAAAACACACACATGGGTCACCCTGGTACACAACACCTTTGTTCTTTTATTCAGACGTCGAATGACACAGATACGTCGACACAGAATTCAACATTTCAACGCTGCTGATGCGTATTAGTGGAGAAATCTACTTTTGTTCCTGTTTTAATAATCACAACCGTTGGTGTACTCTGAATATCTGAAGCCGAGCAGGCAGCACTGTGGTCTGCTGACAGAAACCACCTCCTATTAAAAAAGGTCACATATTTAATATTTAATTCCAGCAGCAGCCATTTGTCCTGCTTAAATGTCCTGGAGCGAGACAACCAGCCTGCAGCGGCCCGGACACTTAAAGGCACTCAGAACTCAGAGAGGTGAGTTTATCGAGTCAAGTCCATCAAACCCACGATTTATATCAACAAAACTGAAGGGAATATACCAATGAAATTACTTAAATTATTAAACCCCCTGAAAATGGACGCCCCGCGTTGGAGATTGTTATGTATGATCCTGTTTATACCACAAAATATAGAATATGTAGAACATTTATTAACTTTTGCAGCAGAAAGTCACAAACTTAAAATAAATAGCTCAAATTACTTATGGAGGGTTAAGAAATATTTTGTTCATGGTTCTATATTTAAAAATCTTTTGGCTCAACATGTTTTATGTTCATTGGGCAAAATGTGGGTTAAAGTTTGCGTACATTGTCCCTTCAAGTTTGTTTGTATACATCCCAACATTTGCGCGAGAAGTGGCGTAGACACAAAACGGGGTCTGAAAGGTGCGTACGCAGCGGGTATAAATGAGGCCCGAAGCGACCTGAGGAAGAATCGACTTGACTCCGAATATTTGTGACTCCCTGAATTGGGACCCAGCTACAGTGTTTGTGGGCCACAGTTAAACTGCTATGACACATGCTTCTTATAACTCACCACTTCGAGATCTCCTTCCCCGGGCAGTTTGCGGTTGTCTGCGTTGTTGTCTCCTCGTCCTCCTCCGTCGTTGTGACTGTTGGCCTCCTTCTCTTTCTGCTCAAAGTACTCGAGGAAGGCCGGCTTCGCTGGCTGCATCGTCTCATCTCTCCCTGTGAAGCAGAACCGACAGTTACTTCCTCGCAGCTGACTGACAGGAAGCACATTCGTAGTCAGGACACAAACACACCGTAACACACTGTGCACACCGTATTCTCTTGTATATCAACTCAAATAAAAGACACAGGGCCACTGAAGCGTAGCCCGATACTACACGAGCTCCAACTGGTGACCTGGCAGGAGGATGTCGGCCTGACTTAACTGTTGGGTCGGTTGAACGTGGTTTCTCTGGATGAGGTAAAGAAATAATCACACGCGAGAAGTTAAACATCCGAGAGTCAACCAATCAGCCAACAACCAATCAAACGCCCTCGGTGAACTAAGATGAACTTTGCAATCACTCTAGAAGCTGGTTTGGCCGACAGCCTACTTATTAACACTGACACATTTGTGAACAGTTTGTCATAATGGGCTTTCAGTTAATGTTTCAAATCCACAAGCGTTATGAGGAGCGTTAAAACTCTCTCTCTCAGCGGTTATGTCGCTTTAATTAATATTAATAATAATAATAATAATCAAAAATGACTGCACTGTTTTTAAGATGTATATGAGCACAAACAGGTTTTTGTGAGTGAAAATTCAAAAATGTATTAACAGCAGTTGTTCACGTTGTAAATTAAACGAGCACAAGTAATAGGATTTTCTGCAGAGTTTCACAAAAGCTGTTTTCTAACATGAACTCGGGGAACGTGCAGATGTTTGGGTTCGGAGACACTTCACGCAGGAAGATGTCTGGACCTCAGTGCAGGTCTGAAAGCAGCTCAAGTCAACAAACAAATGCATCATGGGAAACCAATAGAGACGCCATGGCCTTTATTTAGTACTAATTACAAGGATCATTACAGCTGAAACATGCAGCTACACCGGAGGAGGTTCAAGGACAAATGCTGCTGGATGACGTTAATGCTCTTCTGTGGAGTTTGGTGCAGTTTTCACAAGACTGAATGCAGACAGGGACCGGGGGGGGGGGATTTGTTAAGGTGCCTCGTAGCTGCAGCACAAAGTAAACACTGAAAAACTGTTTTTCTCTCGGACCGGCGATGAAGCAAAAAAAACACAACAAACACCACACAAACACTGTATGTGTGGGATCACTGCAGAGTCACTAAATAAAAAATGCAGCCAGCGGAGGTGAACGTGGGGGGGGGGGGGGGGGGGGGGGGGTTGCAGACGAAGCCGCTTCACTGGACAAACCCTCTGCATCGCGGATTTTACCCAGATGGGTCCATGAGTGGAGCAAATCACTGAGAGTAGTTCCCTTTGATTCACGGCGTTAATAAGCTGTCGTGGTGTTACAGAGGCTGCAGTTCCCATTGCTACAGGATGTGCACATCTGAGAGCGTCTCGTACAGCCACACTGTGGACGGTGGGAACACGGCTCAGATTCTACAGCTTCACTGCGGAAGAAACCTGAGATCATTCAGGTGTACAGACCAGCGGCATCTTTCTTCTTTCAGTCTTGTTCTAATTTGACAGTAAAGTCGACTGGATGCAGGGAAATCTGATGTCATACCAAGAGGGAATTAGACCTGGTTCATGTGTGCACTTAAAATTAATTTATGTCCAATAATCAGGTTATATAAATGGACATTTACTGGAATAAGGATTGTGACTCAGAGAGGAACCGGCAGGTTGTGTAGCGTTTACGTTGCTTAGCTCAAGATTTAAACAAATCCATATCCTTTAAAATGATCAACATCTCTTCTGTTCACTACAGAATAAAATACAGAATCCGACATGCCCCTGGCCACAAGTGCCTGAATCTCAGAGTAACCAGGAAGTGAAAATGACATCCACGATGCCACATTTAGCAGGGTTGATACTCGGCCCTCTGGTGCTGAGTCGCAGCTGCTAATTCAATCTTATATTATCCTTGGGGTGCACCCTGGTATCTTTAGCTGAATGCCCTAAAACATACATATCTACACAGGACATATTTAAGGAAACGCCAACAGAATGTGTCTAAAAGAGTTGGGCCACTGCGATCGGCTGCAATAGTCTCAGTGTTTAATGGCATTGACTCTCCACGTTCATGAAACGCTATTCTTCCAAGACATTCTGTATTTTCTGAAACTGTGGTGGAGAACGCCGTCCTCGGTTAACCCTTCTGTCCTGTAGTCTATTTGTTCCTCTCCTTACTGAGGCCTTGTTTATTGACATTTTATTAATATTGAATGTGTCCAAATCGCACCAAATTCGACACTGCACTTCCTCGGGCCCTTTACAACACACATGCCACATGTGAACTGTGATAACATGAAACGGTTCCTGAGATACGTGACACACGGACAGAGATTTCTGGGTCTTGGTCAAACAACAAAGTCCGAACAACTCAAACCCTGAAGGGATTTTTTTCAGTTTTCTGATGTCAGCTATAGATCCTGAGAATATATCAAGCTTCTCCTGCTGTGGGCTCGTTTCATAGCCACCTATTTACACTGCATGTGTCTATTCTCAGTTTGATTGTGATGATCGATGCAGACATGTCGGTTCATGCCCCCCCCCCCCCCCCCAACATATCATCACTGATCTTGTAGATCTGCAGTTTGTCTTCATTCAGCAAACGCTTTATTTTAAATCTAGTACCCTGATGACTGGAAAATAAAGAAATAACAATACTAATGGCTGTTGAATCCTCGTTTCTGTTGCCAGGTGCCTCCGCACTGAGTGAGGAGCGCGGACCTCAGAGATGCGAGTGTTTCAGGAAACCCGTCTCAGTGTTTCCAACATAATCAGATGAAAGGTCGGACTTAAAAAAAAAATCCATGACCTGATGTGTGTTTGATTTCAGTTTGGTGTCTGCTGAAACTGGACCAATTATCCGACTGCTCAAAGACTCTTTCCAACTGTGCTTCACATTCCTATAAACTGTGACCCGCTGTGCTTTGTTGGTTGCTATGACAACCCCATGTGGAGGCCCGTAGCCCAGTGAGCGATGTTTCGTCTGTCTTATCTTTTTGTGCTTCTGGATGTAGATGTTTTTATTATATATTTTCTGTCATGTGTTGGGAGCCGTTGTGAGTTTACGGAGATGATTTAGCATCACAGCTGAATCAAAGCCGCCCTCGCAGTTAAGAGTTACTAAGCCCGTGAAGTTATTAAAGGAGACATGTGTTTTTTCAGTGTTTCTTTCCTTGAGTGTGATATAAAGGTTTTCTGAGAATGTAAAAGTTCCGCAAAGTAAAAAATCCCAAAGTCTGTGGTAAAGGGAGCTTCTCTCCTGCAGAGAAAACACCGAAGCTCCTGAAACACCTCGGCAGTAGTCCACACCAACTCATCATTGAACAAACTATCTCCTCAAGTGAGATGATTGACCAAACACAACCATAAGGAGTTCACCAGTGAAGATCTTTGCAGATTCACAGCTCCTGAGTGTGGACATGTCCTTCTTTCTTTCAGCTAATCTTTCTGTTGCGTAACTCAATGTAAGAAGCTTTAACACAGCATCTGCTCAAACAAGCTTCTTCAAAAGCCTACAACATGAGGATGTGTCGGAGGAGTACCGATTTAAATGTGCTCACACATCTCGCAAAGTTTAGAAACATGATTTTTCACTTAAAACTTCAGCCTGACACATCAGAGAAAAGTGCTTTGACTCACGAGGTCTCTGACAAACAGCAGAAGCACTTATTCTATCTGACCGTACATGATTCTGGTCGAGTTTTCATGTTTCCTAACATCCATCTTACACATTTTAAATAAATTACATTTTTTGGGGAGATTCTCAAACAAAGCATCGATCGCGACATCTGCATCTTGGCCTTAATCCAGTTTCTGTGCAACTGCAGCTGCTCTCAGACAGGACCTCAAGTCTCAGAGGGCTGTGTGTGAAAATGTAGATGTCCAAGTCAGTGACTCCGCAAATTATCTGAAACTTCTCAAACCAGCCCCCTGGTAAAAATGTTCAGAAAACATCAGAGTGAGTCCATGGGAGCTGAGAGATGCACCAACACTTACAAGATATGTTCAATTTAGTCTTTCATTTAATGAGCTCATTGCCGCACCCACACACCTTTTCTTAACAAATAGATTCCGTCATCACTTTTCCACGTGCTGACAACAGACACGCCTCAGTGATGAGTGACTGGAGAGAACGAGCTTCGAGTTTGTTACTGGAAGCAGCTTTTATCACTGGGAGGTTTGGAGAATCTGTCCGTGTACCCAGAACCACTCAGATCAGCTGAGACCCCAAAAAACTCAACAAACTAACTAACAAAATAAAAAGAAGACAGAAATAAAAAAGAGTTCAGTCGTTAATGTTTGTCGCCCACAGACGGGCCCATTATTTTTGTTCCTTCTGCTCGGACCAGTCTGATCATTAATCACCTCCCAGTGCTCACAGCGCAGCAGGAAGTGGACATGTTTGTGTTTACTTTGAATTAAAAAGTAGAAATGTTGTTGGTTTTTATCTCGGTGGAGCTTTGTAAAACTTTGTAAAACTTTCCAGGTTGAAAGATCCAGTGAGTGAGATTCAGGAGAAAGGGATCTTTTGGCAGAACTTGAATATAAAACAATCCTAGTGATGTTTCTACAGAAGTCAACAAGAGAATGACTCTACTTCTCAAAAGTACAATTTTGAAAGCAGAATTACTTAATCAGTTCATCCTCGAGACCTTCTGAACATTTGTACCAAATTTGAAGAAGCTTCCCATAAGTTCTTGAGAAAATGTTCAATGGGATTTATACCTTTGGCAGCAGGCTGTTGCTGGGAGGATGTATACATTTGTTGGGCTTTAACAACAGTTGACAACAAATCAGGTGTTAGACATTCTTCAACCAGAGAAAACGAAATTCATAAACATGGCTTTGTTATCGGCCTCATTGGGATTTAAGTCTCTAACCACAGTGGTGTTGATGCTTTATTCTGCCCACACACTCTCACAAGTGCTGCAGCCTCTAAACCGAGCTGAGAACCACACGTTTGAATTCAAGGTGAAGGCCAAACCAGAGTGGACTCCAAAGAGAGCTGCCATCTGCTGCTGCAACTTCCCAAAACAATATTCAACTTTAATAGAGTGCAGAGAGCTGAGCAGGTACACAGGCATTAAATCATTTCAACTAGAACTCCTATGGAGAGGCTTTTAGAAAATGCACTTCTGCGTTTATTCTAAGTGTGAATATAGTTCACTGTGCTGCTTGTTGTTGAACGTTACTATAGAGCAAGATGCAACTAAAGACGGTGTAATGGCTGCATTCACTGAGCATTTAAGATCTGAGGATCAGAGAACACTGTAGAGGCTCAGAGAGCCGTGATTTAAATTATTTATTTAAGTCAACATAATGGTTCCATCTGCGTGCACTTCAACCAACAGATGGAAAGTTTGAACCACCTCACTTCCGAATGTCGGCTGCTGCTAAAGTCACATTTGTGTGAGATACAGAGACAAGTTAAAACAACACTTGGTCGTTTTTATACCTTGAAATAGCAACTTCAGAGACATTTTGATGGTAAACAAACTTATAAAATGGAGAATGGCAAGTCTGCCACAGTGCCCCCTGGGAGACAGGAATTCTCCTCGTGAGCTGGAACATTACGACATGCTTAACGTCGCACACCAGCAACCAGACAGCGAGCTTCGAGATCCGTCTAGCTCGCTCTTCTCAGTGTGGATGTCATGACGGAGCCACTGAGGAAACCACAGAGGACGTGGAAGTGGAAGATGAAGAGCAAACTCAACTTGTTGGCGAGAGCTTAAAGAGGCCGCAGGACAGATGTTGAAGTGGCGCTGTTGTTATTGGACGGTCTGTTTCCTTTATCTTGCTCTGCTTGACGTTGGCTGTATGTGATGTTGTCGACGCACTAGTTTATCATCAAGAAGCAGGTAAACAAATCTCAATGGAGGGCTTATCAAGTTTGCCAAACACTTCCATGTGATTTGATACACGTCGTGCTCAGACATCGATAACTGCATCAGCTTCTTGCTTGCTGTGTTAGCTTGTTAGATTATATGCTATAATGTTCTACTCTGAGTTGAGTGCAGTGAGTGTGCAAACGCGCACTGCCACACCCGACGTGGTTCTTTGGCTTCTCAGGTTGCCAGTTTCCTCTCTGTCAGCTTGTCCAGAAAAGCACGTGTGCACAGCTGTGCACAGGGGGGGGGGCTCCGAACGCATCGCACCTCGAGGAGTATAGCCAAGAGCAAATCCTGCATTGTGTGGATTTGAACTTGACAAATGTCATGACTGCATCGCTTATTTATCTTGTGGTGAAGTTTTGTGTGTCTGTGCTTTGGATTCTATCTTATTCTTGGAGAGAGCAAAAAAAAAAATTTCAAACTAAGTCCTTAAAATATCTCAGGAGCTCAGCTGCAATAAATGTCTGAACTGATATTCTAAAAAGAGACGATGCTCTCGTTCTCTTATGAACAGACTTCAAATCATACGGTTGCTTTTCAGCCTGCGACTGGATATGTGAAGAAGCAGCTGCCGTCGAAAAGATCTCGACGTGGACACAGGACAACTTTACCAGAGACCCATCAAAAAATTCAAAAGGAGCATTTCACAAAGATCTTAATCTTCTTATTTATCTGTGCTCTGATTTCTGAACTGTATTTCTGGGGCAGTCCTGGTGAGGAGCTCCTGTGCTGACCATGAATCCCAGGGTCTTCTGAGGAAAATAATGAAACACTGAGGAAATGTATTAATTTTTTTAAATCAAATGAAAGTAAACAGCCCCTCAGAATCGGTACACGGAGGAAAGAGGCGAGACCAGAGCGGGCCTGGGCGTGACAGAGGTTTCTAACATCGATTTTAGTGACTGAGGGTTAGTGGCTAATCAGTGTAAATTAAAAGGCTTTTTATCATTCTGAAACATTCAGACAGGATCAATTTCTTTGTCTTGATTCTTCAGCTTTGGACAATCAAGTCAATTAGTTTGGGACACACACACAACTTTGTACGAAACACAACAGAGATATACACACTCTCACAAACACACAACTGGAGGATACAAGGATACTAATGCAGTTATAAATTCTAAATGTTCCAGTGTTAATGCAGTTTAAACTGCTTGCAGTGGAGATCTATGCTAACCTAATAGCAGGACATCAGGCAGGAGACAGAGTGGATGTGTGTGTGTGTGTTATTGCCCTTTCAGACCGGCTCCCCTCAATGTGCTGGTCTTAGGGCAGGATACGGATCCTGGTCACTTGTATAATCTCACGCAGCGCTCGCATTGCTGTGGCTGGGGGACACGTTTGACTCTTGTACAACATCGACCTATCAGAGTTTCTCAAACGGGATAAACAACACAGCTGAATTTTGTGTTAATGTGCCCGTTAATACAAAGCTAGAGGGAAGTACATGGGAAATAAAATCCACAACCAGATGGACACACACCAGGTTCTGCATTGTAACTCAGGCCGGACCTGTATGTACTGATATCGATATTGATTAATCAGCTGATAGCTGTTTAAAAAAATACATTTCACAGTGATTCCTAAGATGCCATCAAACTATCATGACAATGAAATGTAACTGCTGCTGTAACTTTGATATTTGTGGTGTCTACCTGTCTGAGGACACTCTGCAGACGCTTCGCTGTCCTGTGGTTAAATTCCAGTTCCTTCTGACATCTTCAGCAGCGCTATGCATGGTGGGAAATTACCCCAGTGACCATCAGAGTGCTGCTCATCCCAGTCGGCTGCTCTAAACGCTGCCACACTTCTTTGGCTTGAGCAAACATCTCATGAGATGTGGTGTAGGAGTTGTGATGTTATGATGTAATCTTCCACAGTAGCCTTGTTCTGATGAGAACTCAAAGAGAGCGAACCAGCGACTGGTTTTGATCAGGAAGCTGACACGTGCTTTAAATAGCAAACAGGAGGATTGTAGAAAGCATCTTCTCATTCAACATAACAGCTTGGTGCAGTAAAGTGAGAGTACGACACAGAAACAAGCTCTGCAGACGTGTTAACGATGTAGGGAAGGTGATAGGCAAGACACAAAAACTACTTAACAGTATATCTGACCGAGCTGTGCACAGGAAGGATGAACACACAAACTGCAGATACATCACACCCACCACACTCAGAGTCTGAGCTGCCCACAGGTCAACAAGAAATCCATTGCACACAGGCAGAGAACACAGAACGACTGCATCAGGAAACACTGGTGGTTTTATAAGATTAACTCTCTGGTATTCCTGTAAACAAGCTGCTAATTTTCAATATTGTCAGATGTATGTGTAGCGTATGGATTTGTTATTGTGTTGTGGGAGAAGCTAAAAACAAACTTTCACTCAGGTGGACGCTAAAGTCAATCGGAGAAAATAAAGTTATGTTGGTTAGAAAAGTGTCGTACGGCACTGAGGTCACACACAGACACACTAACGCTGTTTGCTGTAGCTGCTCACTGAGGTTAATTCTTAGCGTATAAAAACAAACACAGAACACAACACACCCACAGACTGCCAGCGCCGATGAACAGAGTCCAACTCTTATTGAGACTCCTTCCAAAACCGCCAATACATCCAACGCTTACTACTCCCACACTGCAATAATAAATAAAAACACTCCCAACAGACTCCTGCAGCACGATCGCATCTCTCCTGAAATGACACCACAGCACAACGTAATGCCTCCACTGCAGGAAGGGCTCTGCTGGTTTATCATCTTGACTTAAGGTTATGTACGACTACAATGAATTAAATTTAATATGTCAAGTAAATTTAGTGATTATTGACAACTCACAAACGCACCACGCTCCCTGACAGTAAAAGGGAAAAGTTAAACAGTGAAACTGAAGTTGGTCACATAGGCAGAGGGAGGACACACACACACACACACACACACACACACACACACACACACACACACACACACACACACACACACACACACACACACACACACACACACACACACACACACACACACACACACACACACACACACACACACAGTCTGATGGTCACACTCTGCCCTCTACTGGATGAAAACAACAGACAGCAGCACTCGTTCGTGGTGAATCATTGACTCTCTGTTTTTCTTCAGGTAATAAGGAGGAAACTGAATCAAAGACCAAACCATTCTCTCTTAACTTAGTTTTTACATAGTTCTGACGAGTTCCTTATCTGCATCGCTTCTGTTCCCGGGAAACATCATAATCATGATCATGGCCTGACATCATGACGTGTGTCTGCACATGTACAGGCCCATTTGTAAAGGATGCATTGCCATCCCTTTGGTGACAGTTTGTTGAGACCATAATCAGTGAATAATTGCGAGTCTCAGCCCAAGCAAATCAGCATTGGGTTTTATTAATTAACAGTTTTTTAAAAAAACTTACTTTTCATTGTACCAGCATCTTCCTCATCCTCAGAGTTGATGACCATGGTCCCCAGCTGGAACTGCATGGTCCCGTCGTCGTGTTCGATCATGGTCCGTGCCGTGCCGCCCAGCGAACCCACTAATGAGCCAGCGGACCGGATGGTTCCAGAGTCTCCGGACCCCACCCGCACCATCGTCCCCTGGTCGACCTCGTCCTCATCCTGAAACACAGGCAGAAAGCCAAGTCTCCTTTCAAGAGGATTGATTGTTTATATCTGGGAAAGTTGACACAACCTCTCCTGCCTTCATTCATAATTTCATGACTCCTCGTGTCTTTACCGAATTGTCGTCATCTTCTGCGTCCAGTTCTCTCTGCTCCGCCTCCTCCTGTCTCTTCAGTTTGATCTCCATGGCGTCTGTGATCAGGGCTCTGAGGATGGAGCTGGGCTTGGCCGTCTTGATAAACAGATGCTGAAGGAGGGGAGAGAAAGGACTGATGAGAAGAGGTATGATCCTACATGTTTTCCATTTTCCTTACCAGCAAATACAATCACACTCATATGAGCAATTCAATTTGAACGGCTCTTACATGAGCTGTTTTCAGACATCAACTCTGGAACGTGTCTGTAAAATAGTGTCTGGAGTTTGTGTTTCACATATGAAGGACGCAGCAGGAGGTCAGACTCCTTCACAACAACAGGAGCATGTGGGGAACATGACGTATAAACTCTGCTGCGGAAAGCTCAGTGTTGTTGTTTAAAGCAAATCCACACTGGTGTCGACTTTTATCACCAGAAGCTCTTGAAAAGTCAAATTAAGATTATTATGTGTTCAGTCATGTAAAAGGTTTATATTTGATCTAAATGTATCATCTGTATCTGATCAATCATTTCCTTACAAATGCTACTTCATGTACTATTAGCAAAAATAATTCAGCAGTGACATAGAGTTACCTGTAACAGCTGAGTGGCAGTCGCCCTGTTTTCTGGGTTTTTCACCAAACACTGGCCAACAAAGTCTTGAAATGCCGGCGACCACAGATCCGGGTTCCGAAACGTTGGAGGAGGGTTGGTGGGAATCATGAAGATGGCCTGGAGGAGGAAATATAATTCAGTACACACAAACTGAATTCATTAAACACTTTTTCATTCAATCGTTAAACCTGATATTCACTCTTTTTCAGTCGTTCCATCGTCGGGGGGGGGGGGGGGGGGTGAACCTCTCAACAGCTTAAAAAAAACACTTTCTTTTGACCTCTCACCTTTAAACACAAACACAGACAAAAGACACACTCGCTCACCCTCATTGGGTGTATGTCAGCGTAGGGCGGCTTCCCCTCAGCCATCTCTATCGCTGTGATCCCCAGAGACCAAATGTCAGCCACGCAGTTGTAGCCGATCTCCTGTATAACTTCTGGAGCCATCCAGAACGGCGTGCCAATGACCGTGTTCCTCTTCGCCATGGTGTCCTGAGGAGAGCGCAGCGGAGACGTGACAGCTCAATATGCAGTTTGATGAAAAAACCCTGCACGACTTCCAGAAGCTATTGAGCCTTAATGGTGAGATCCTACTTCCTACTGGAGTATTAGTCAAATATGAACACTGGGTAATGTGTGGAATTGATTGAGATAATTGTCAATTCATTCTCTATTGAATTGCTCATGTCTGTCTTTAAGTAAAACAGGTCAAATCTAACAGAACACTTTGGTGTACGGTACCTGTTTATATTTCCCATTAACAAAGTCGCCAAAAATAGTAATTAAGTTTTCTAATAAACAGAAAACCTCATCCTCGTGCAACCCTCCTGTGCCACTGCACTCTGTTCATGTACTTCCTCGTGTACCCATCATATTCTATCTCTTTATTTGATCCTTGTTTTCTTACTGTGAGTTGTCCGGCAACACCGAAGTCGGCCAGTTTGGCCTGACCCTCCGTGTTCAGCAGGATGTTTCCTGCTTTAATGTCTCTGTGGATCTTTTTCATGAAGTGAAGATACTCCAAACCCTTCAGAGTCGACTGCAGGATGGTGGCTATCTCTTCTTCTGTTATCTACACGTGCACACGCACAGAACGGAAAAGACATCAGCCAAAACAATCGTTGTGTCTTTATGCTGCTACATAAAGAAATTATGTAAACTGTGTGTGTGTCTTTGAGTATTACATTACCGTCTTGTTGCGTACTCTAATGATATCAGAAACTGATCCGGCTCCACAGTATTCCATGACGATCCACAGGTCACTGTTCTTGAAGTAGCTGCCATAGTAACGCACTACATGTGGACTGAACACACACACACACACACACACACACACACACACACACACACACACACACACACACACACACACACACACACACACACACACACACACACACACACACACACACACACACACACACACACAGTTTTAGTTAGTTAAAAGCATCCTGCCTTCCTGAAAATGAAACAACAGTCATAGTTTGGTACAAAGTGACAAGGTAAGACCTACGAAAACTTTTATTATTATTATTACAAATGACTGTGTGATAGTAAATCTTTCATAAACAAATGGCGCTCCTGCCGTTTCCCCTCACAAGTTTCGTGACCGCAGTCTTTTGGTCGGGAGGAGCGGAGGGTCTCAAAAAACAAACCTGATAACAGACAGTTTGAGATTCTTGTTTCCACAGAAGTTCAAACCATTAACAGCTCATTCTGGACAAAAATAGATAAACACGGCGAGTTTGAAGCTGCCTGAATTACACATTATCAAACATATACTAAAGTCATATAATTTGAAAACTAAAGAATATACAAGAACCCAAATCTTTAGCAGCAAAAGCATCATGTAAGATTAAGGAAATCTATAATTCACAATAGTACCTGTTACACTGCTGCATGATGGATATTTCCTTAATTATCTCCTGAAGATCAGACTCCACAGGAACCTGTTTGATGGCTACCATCTCCCCCGTCTCTTTGTAATTGGCTTTGAACACGCAGCCGTAGGACCTGCAGAGACACAGATGTTTCAGGTGTTTCAGGTGTTCCCTGTGAGTGAGGACGTGACCAACCAAAACTGCTCAGGAGTCAAAAGTATAACTGTGAGATCAAATGTGTGTTTTTGTCACACAGCAGCTGTAAATAGCTGAATTTTAATCAGATTTTCTGTAATTTCACAAAAGCAACACAAATCAAATGAGATATTCAGCCACGTGTTCACATAGACGACAAGATGTGTGGGGAACATCATTTTGGTGTCAGGTGTCATTATTTCCTGTTTGGTTTTGGTCATTTTCACACATCTGTTTTTTATCTGACCTGCTTGAATCAATAAAAAGGCAGAAAACAGTGTGAACAACTTCAAACACAACTGGTGTGTAGTTTAGTCACATTAAACGCCAGTGGTGGCTGATGATTGTGTTACACTCCAGATTACATGAACAAACAAAAAGTAAGAAACACACACACAGTGTCAATCAGCGGCTCAGAACAGGAAGTGTGTTGAGACACAGGAAATGAAGAGGCAATGTTTATGTTGATGGTAGGGGGGGAGGAGCTTCATGTCAACAACGAGGAGGAAGATAGGGCAGAGAGAGATGGAGGGGGCGATAGAGAATGAGTGGAGGAGAGAAAATGGAAAGAAAAGTTGATTCAAAATGACAAAGATCCGCAGACTGAGGTGTGGAAACACGTCTGTCAGGACAGCGTGGTGTTTCTGTGACGTCTCTGAGCGACGACTCACCCTTCACCCAGCTTCTCCAGCATATCGAACACGTCCTCCGGCTGCTTGGTGAGACTGTCCTCGCTCAGCTTCTTCAGCTGCCTGCAGAGACAGAGCGACAGAGACGTGAAGCAGCAAACAAGACGCTGTCAACGTGAAACTGAAACCTTTTCACGTAGATATTTCAGGGTAGGGCTTCAAATAATGATTACTTGAAGGTACCGATACATCAGGAGAATGAAAGGGGAGGGAGTGTGGGAGGCGTCCAACGCTTGGAAACCTATTTGGAAACCCCCTCTGCTGAAAGTCCAGCTAACCGAGCTCGTTTCTTTAGTTTGAGTAAAGCCCAAATTTGAGACAGACGAACACACTGGGGCTCAGTCCCAGAACATATGGAAATAAATACCAATGTATTTAAAGAGACACAAAGAGTAAGATCAGCGCTTGTTTCAACCAACGGTGACACATTCATCTCTCGATTTAACTTCACAGCACAAAACCCACAAATAATCACTTTATAAAAAGGTAAAAAGCCCAAACTTTAAACCTCCCAAACGTTCTGTCAAAGTCTGAATTTCATCTCAATCTCTTTCCTCATCACCTTTTCTTTTTTAACTAAATTTCATCATTGCAGAATTAGGCAGAAAACAATCACATTTTATGTCTATATAGAACTATAATATCCCGTTTGACTGGAGAACAGCAAGTCGCTGAAAACACACCACGAGTGACATTCATTTGTGAATCCCCCTGGTTTTCGTCCAACAGGTTTTCAAACATCCCCATTGACTCATAGTGTTGAGTGCACAGATGGACCAGTGACTAATAACTCTCTTCACGAATTAGAAAGCGACAGAAACAGTTTATGTGTCGCGGCCTATTTACACTGATGTGTTTTTGTATTTTTTAAAGACACATCTGAGAATAGAAACAGTCCAGATATTAATAAGGATTTGATCAGTCAGTAACACCAACAGCTATTTTCTATTAGTTTCTATAATCAGACTGTGTGGATCTAATACAATCAGAAGCAGAATATTAAAATCATTCTTTTGGGTGAACTGTGGCTCTCCACCTTTTCTCTCTCTCTCTCTCTCCTGACGTGAGCAGCACAAAAACAAGTCTCTGATGTCTGATAACTCAAAAGACAAAAATAGTCCGGAACAAAAATAGACTCAGAAATGTCCTGGATGCAGCCGGCGACAAACCGATCAGGATGATTACAGGAAGACGGGAGGAAATAGCAAAGTTAGATATCAAAGGCATGAGGCCAAACTGCTCCAGTCTGATTTCTGTTCTGTGTTACAAAGACTTTTGAGTGAATGTGTCGAGGCTTTCATTTAATATTTCATTTAACCCAATGGTGTTAAGAAGACCTTCTGTCGCTGAACCAGCTTGACCTCTTCACAGTCCTATAGTGGTTAATGCTGATGTCCTCATCCGTTACTGGTATTGTTGTCTAATGTGCATGTGTACTGTTTGTTAGGTGTTGCTGTTGTGTGTGTCACGGGACGTGGTTTGTAGAGGTGAGTGTGGAAGTAAAATGTTGTGTAGACGTGATCACGGACAGACAGACACTGACGCAACACTTGTAAAAACCTCAGCGACGCCATGTGGTCAAACTGTAATGAGTCTTCTCGTATGTCTGCTGATAAAAGACCTGATTTGTCAGTGAGTCTGTGACTTTCTTTCTTTAACCCCCCCGGACTGGTTTTTAAACTCTGCGCGGCCACCAGCCAAACTGCCCAGTGCTTCCACTTCAAGCCACAAGCCACAGGAGACAGTTAAATAAGCACTGAACCGATGATCTACTGTAACAGCCCATAATCTGCTTTTCAAGAAGCCTCTGTGAACTTTTGCAAATGTATGTGTGCATATCTGCAGTGGCTTAAAGTACAGAACACGCCAAATATTTACACTGCTATATTTAAAATGCCCCATGCTTTCCCTCAGCTCTTGTTTTCTTATTTTTCAAGTTTCCACGTCTATTTTTGAAAGGAACGCAGTCACAGTTCAACCGACCTGCCTCCTACATTCAGAAACAACTACTGCTTATTGTGTTGTTCTTCTACGACTAGTGAACCAGCAACAGACTTATCATATTGAATAGAAGAATATCACTATTGGAGCTTAAACCTCCACCAAGGCCCAAAGGTTACATTCAGTCAAGCTGCGTCAAAGTGCACACACAACACACAACACAACAAAGACAACACAGAAGTTATCGACCGATATATTTCTATGCTGGTGATGCTGGATAAAACATGCTGTGCCTGTTCATTTAAAACAACTACTGGTTATTATTGGGCATTTAATATCTAAATTAAGAGGAGTAAACTAATATTGAAACAAAATGTATTAAAAACTAATACAGGCACCGAGGAGCCTCTCAGATGAAACATGAAGGTTTTAGCGGAGGAAACACTGAAAACGTCCGTCTTACGTCAGTTGAATGAGGAAACAGTGGACGAGTGAATGGACACGATAACAAGTGAGCTGTGTGTGTAACGAGCATCCTCCTGATAAGTGGATAGAAAAGGAACAAGTCAGTTCCTACTGTCAAACATGACACACACGCACGCATTTTTATAAGCACAACTTTTACTCCACTCTACTCTTGAATGTCTATTTGCAGATGTTGTATTTACAACATTGTACTTAAAACAACCAGAAGCCAAACTGTGACATACAACTGAAAAGCTGAAAACTACATCCGGCAGAGTTGAACCTTTTTCCGTGTTATCAACCAAAGCATCAGTCAAAGTTTCTGCCACAAAACCAGCTCTGTGGTGACGGACGCCTTTGGCGCCTGTCGGCAGAGGAACAACCCACCACACATTCAACTGATGCACATGAATGACTGCGTCTGATTCCACACTGAGCCGATGTGCTCCGACTTACCGGAGATCAACAAGTGGAGTTAATGCATTAAACTGGATCAGCGCGGATTTGAAAGTGACAAATCCTGAGGTTTGACACAACAGATCAACACAGGCTCAAGCTCAATGTTATAGATTTTGTTTTATCTGTTCTTATCTATTTCAGTCCCAGAAACCAGTAAGAAGCAGTTTCATTATAATAAAGGGCTGATTAACCCTATTTACAATATAAAATGTAAGAAAATACATTTTATATTTTCCCAGAATTCAAATTAACATCCTCGATCGCTACAATTCCAAAGATGTTTCAGTGAACATTGATGTTTTGGGACCAGCTGCTGTTGGAAAAGCTTAAAAAAGGGACTGAAATTATCATTTAAATTCAAAAACAGCTAATTACAGTGTCCTTTGCTGTTTTTTAACACTAGCCTCCAGTTGTGCATCTACAGGAGTTGTAGTTGTTATTAAATATGTTATTCTACATAAATTTTGTTTATAATATACCGCCAGGAATCCCCAGGAAAAGTCCCTTCAACTCAAATCCTCCTTACTCTGCTTACATATGTTCTGTCTGTGTTTCATTCAAACACGTTCACTGGAGGTTTTAAACATGTGGAACAGATTTAAGTGTTAAATGTCATTAGTTATATTCACAAACACATGAGTAAACTATATTATAATCCGTTCACTGGAGGTTTTAAACACGGTGAACAGTCCTCACCTGACGTTATGAACGTGTCTTTACTCTGACTACATGTTGTGTACCTGTGAAAACCCTGTGAACGTGTACTTCATCCTCTTCAGGACTCAGGGGAGATGTATTGTAACGAGCGGGAATCGAACCGAGTCCCGAGGCAGCAGAGGAACGAACCACCGGGAACTGAGCAGAAGCAGCGAAGAAATACAAAGAAGTAAAGACAAAAGGAGGAGTGAGGAGCTCGCTCCGTCCGGGCTGGGGCTCTTTACCTCCGGGGGTGATTCCTCATCTGCACCTTGTTCTCCATGGTTCCTCCGGGTTCCTCCGGGTTCCTCTGCTTTCTGCTCGAACTTCAGACTCACGGAGCAGCTGTGCTAATGCTAACAGCGGCAGCTAGCAGCGGGTTCGGCCGCTCACACACTCACTGCCGCGGGTTCAGAGACACAGCAGGTCCGCTCATGACGCCCCGACACTCGGTTCAGTCGGTGAACACACTCCGGTCCGCTGCCCGGTGCTGCCCGGTGCTGCCCGCCCGGTTCATCCTGCTCTTCTTCCGCTCGACTCGGTGACACTCGGTGAGACTGCGCCGCCACATCCAGAGGAAGACACAACCCGGAAGAGAAGAGGAAGCGGGGCGGCGCACACAAAGCCTGCAGTACGAGTCAGCGGCGAGAGGGGGCGCTGCACACACGGGCCCGCTTACATTTAGTGAGAATAAAGTAATTTAATCAGAATAAAGTCAGAATATTACTGAAATAAAGTAATTTAATCAGAATAAAGTCATAATATTACTGAAATAAAGTAATTTAATCAGAATAAAGTCAGGATATTACTGAAATAAAGTAATTTAATCAGAATAAAGTCAGGATATTACTGAAATAAAGTAATTTACTCAGAATAAAGTCATATTACTGAAATAAAGTAATTTACTCAGAATAAAGTCAGGATATTACTGAAATAAAGTAATTTAATCAGAATAAAGTCATATTACTACTGAAATAAAGTAATTTAATCAGAATAAAGTCATAATATTACTGAAATAAAGTAATTTAATCAGAATAAAGTCATAATATTACTGAAATAAAGTAATTTAATCAGAATAAAGTCATATTACTACTGAAATAAAGTAATTTGCTCAAAATAAAGTCATATTACTGAAATAAAGTAATTTAATCAGAATAAAGTCATATTACTACTGAAATGGTAAATGGCTTCACTTTCAGGGAGCTGTCACATGGTTCATCTTTATATACAGTCTAAGGTCCAGTGTCCAGGATTTAGTTCGATCTATGTGTAAAATAATAATCATAATTGTGTTTATTAGCACCTCGTCACATTTAATGAGATGAGAATGAGCCCTTTGTATCTACACTTCAGATAAGTAGTAAATAATCAATTGTCAATATTAGTTATAGCACATAAGTCACAGTTTCAGTAATACTGGATTGCAGGTTATTTAAAAAAACGTATAATAGAAACTTTATAAAAGCACGAGACAATGACCAGAGAACTTTTACATTAATAGAATAGTTTATTGAGAGGAACAAAAGAGAAAAGCGAAGTTCACATCTGATCAGTAAATTACATCAAAGAGAAGGAACTTCATCCTCGGACCAGGAACCAATGACGGGGAACTAGAGCTGGAAGAAGAAAACATAACGCCACAATTATAAATTGTTCTTAATGTTTTTGGAACGACCTGTGGTTTATCCAATATTATGTTTTTGTAATGTCGCATAAGTGAGAATATTTAATGTAAAAAACAGTTGAAGTTTGAAAGGACTCACAGTGGTTTCACTCTCCTGAGGGCCGCACACTCTCGAAGATGCCAGCCTCCCTCATGGCGTTGAACTCCTTGACTGAGTCGTAATTTTTGTAGAAATCAGCGTAGGCCTGTTTCCTGGGCTCTGTCACTGTGTACTGCAAGACAAAAAGAAAAGAAACATTTTATCCACAGCTTCAATCAAAACATATAAATAAATTGAAATAGTTGAAAATGTCAGAATCGAGTTTCAGTGATTGATTTTGAAGGATGTGGCCGTGTGTGTGTGTGTGTGTGTGTGTGTGCTGTGCTGTGCTGTGCTGCGCTCACCTTGAACAGTATCGCAGCCCCCATAGCCAGCGCGAAAGAGATGGGCAGGTGAAACTTCAGACGCTTTGACAGCATCCCCCTCATCAAAGGCTTTGGCAGAGACATGGTGGATCACCTGCAGAGAAGAGGAGGCACCGGTCAAACTCTAAAATCAGATCTGATTGGTGAAGACATGAACGCACAGTCCCAGCATCATGTCTTCTCTTACTGCATGAGGAAGGGATGCACTGGGATCAGGTGACATTACGATACTGACTCAAATAACTGGATCATGGATCTGTTCATTCAGTTCAGTTATGTGGTGTTCTGTTTGTGTGTGTCTAATACATAATAATAATAACCATTTGTAAGGCACTTATCTAAACAAAGGAGCAGTGGGATGGAGCTGAAAGCAATCACTCTCATCTTGTAATTCTACGGCCGCTTGCATCATCTACAAATCCAATGTCTACAGTGACCTTTGGCATCAAGGACACTTGGAAGTCAAAAATGTTTAATAAAGCTCCGAGTGGTTTCAAGCTAAATCTGATAAATATTCTGGTATTTAAAATGTCTGCTGAACATTTTTTTTTACATCTTCCATTTTATTTGACTCTATTTTAATTTTTACATGTCCTTTGTGCTTTCATGTCCTTGTTGCCATGGAACAAACTGTGAGTCGTGTTTTAAAGAGTCTTAAGCTTGCGGGATAATCCAGTCCAGTTTGACGGGTCTATGTGAAGTGGTTTTAGATCTGGATCTGGTCCGAAGTGGTTTACGTGAGTGTGATAAGCTTCAATGAGCAAAACACATTTAACAAAGTGGATTTCAAACATTGACGAGACTTTAAGTGAAATGTCTGACACCATTTAGACAGAAACCGAGAACAGGTTCAGCATCACACGTTCAGTTTGTCCTTCACTGCTGAATCTGAGTCACTTTATTAATAATATAATAATAATAAAGAAAATGTCAACGAGTAGTTTGCACATTTGTTGATTTGGTCCAGATGACGTCTTTCCTATTTAATATTACTATAGTTTCAGTTAGCTGAACGCAGCTCAGCACAGATCATATACACACACACACACACACACACACACACACACACACACACACACACACGTTAACTTCAGCAGGAGCTGTTAAATATAATGTCAATATAACGATATTAAACAATATATAAAACACAAGCAGTCCACCAGCTGAGCTGCAGGGTCAAATCCGCGTGATGTCACTGGGACATGTCCGGCCTCGACTGTCTGTGTTCACTTTGACTCGACACCGGTATTAGAGCTGAAACACGTTAACACGTTAACAGACAAATCTAACGTTAAACTGTCACTGCGTCCCGCGAGGTGTCGGGAGAAGGACAGCACGAGATAACGTTGGCTAGCTCGGGGAAGCTAAGTGCTAACGAGCCGCAGACGTCCGAGGAAAGAGGCTGGAATTAAAGACACGGGTCAGATCCCGGTGCCAGGGTCCAGTTAGTGAGTCAAAGGGTTACACCGTGGACCCAGGAGAGGGTCTGAACCGGTTCGGGTGCAGGAATACTCACAGGTTGGACTCACGACCTTCACTTAAACCGCTAACACACCGATTCTCTACCGGAAGAGCTGCTACTGGAGCCGCAGAGGGACAAAGCACCGGAGAACGCGAAGCGGGGCGAGTTGAGGACATGGGGGAGGAGGACAGGATTCAAACTCTATATATTCACATTAATATATATATATATATATATATATATATATATAAGTATAAAACACAAGTCCAATATATATAAAGTAAATCTACCATATATCTAATCTGATAACCCGGATATAAAACAAGAACAACGAAGATAAACTATTTAAAGTTGATATGATCGAACGTGTAACGTCAAAAATTGGCGACTTCTTGTTGCGTTTTTCCATAACGCTCCGCCATAACGTTTTTTTTGTAGGCTAGTATATATAAGTATATATATACTCATATAAGTATATATATACCAGTTGCACAAAAAAGCCGTACTGTTGTTGTACTGTTCCTAGAAAAAAAAAAAAAGATATAAAAAAAGATATACTATATAATATATATAATATATATATATATATATTTATATATATATACAATTATAGTAATTGATAATTCATAGATTGATTGCTCCTTCAGTTCCCACTTTTGTCCACAAGGTGGCAGTATTATACTGCTCAGCTTGAGCTAATGTTGTGATCTGACCAGAATATTATTATTATGATGATGATGATGATTATTATGATGATTATTATAACCATAATTACCATTATTTATATCTTCTATCACTCTATCACTCTATCTATCTATCTATCTATCTATCTATCTATCTATCTTCCTAAATTGTTATGATGTTTTTGAGAAAAGATTAATTAATTTTTTATTAATTTTACATTCATATATGTATATTTGTCTTCGTTTCCAATATGTCATAACCTTGAAAGTTGGAAAATGGCGGGCTTCCTGTTGCGTTGCTCAAATTGCACCTCTAGACTTTTTGTCTGGTCATGATACACCCGGGCTACGATTTCTGTGAAGATCGGTGAAAGCTAACAGGGGCTTTTCCTTAAATGGCGCTGTTGAGCCATTTTGCCACGCCCATTTCAAATTACTCTAGAATACAATTACTTTTTGGGGTTTTGAATTTCCTGCAAACTTTGGTATGAATTTGAACGTCTAGGCCTGAAAAAGCCCCAAAAGGGAAATACAAATCCTTCGAAATACAATAGGGCCTCCCACCGGAGGTGCTCGGGCCCTAATAAACAGAAACATATGATTGTTATATACAAGTAAGTAGGAGGCGAAAACATATACACACATAAAGCAACTTCAAATTGGCAACACACATATTTGTCTGTATACAAATCAAACAGGAAACGATGAGTGACGGTGTGGAGGGGGTGTAAGGATCCTGGAATGAATACTGAGTAACTTTAAGTGCTTAGAGTAGGTAAATAAACACCTTATATTTATGCTTATATTTTTTTACAATGTGAAATTGCTCAGCTCTGATCCAGGACCATCATATAATGCCCTGGACTGGATAAAGGTTATAAGAAGTCCCTTGAGACACACACACACACACACACACACACACACACACACACACACACACACACACACACACACACACACACACACACACACACACACACACACACACACAATTGATATCATGCTGCACTTCGTCCCCTGCAGACCAAACAACTTGTAGTTACACAGTCTGACCACAAGAGAGAACCAGAACAACACTGAACTGTCTCCTTCAGAGGTTTGAATGAATCTTTCAATTTGAACAATATACTGTATATATGCAGAATTGCAGAAATACAGAATGATGAAATGAAGCCAAAATAACTCAGACGCCGGCATCTTGTGCAGTCGGAGCCAGAGACGTCGAGGACAGAGGCGTGGTATCAAGGTCCCACTCATACATACGCTTGACCAATCAGGAGTCAGTGTCAGCTGTCAATCATCACGTCTCAGCCTGTTTTTATATCATCAAATAACTCATTAAAACCAAACTGATCAGAAACACTTGAACAAACATCAGGGAGATAAGAACGAGCTGAAAACCATCTGTGACATTTAGCGTCTACTTTGATTTTTTTGTTAGGTGCATGTCACATCTGCTAACATGGAGGAGGCGGGTTTATGACCTATACTGCAGCCAGACACCAGGGGGCGATCAGGGCGCTTTGGCTTCACTTTTGGGAGCCATCATGTTGTCAATCTTTATTAACAGAATGAAACACAGTCACAGGTCCAATTCTGCAGACACTTGACACATACTAAAATATGTTTATGAACTATTATTGAAATGTATGAGGCAGGAAAAAATTCCAGAAGTAACTTTTAATTTTGATCGTCTTCACAAGTGAACGGCTGAGAGAAGGAGCAGTGACGCTTTATTGACATATTTTATTGTACAAAACAAACTGTTTACAGTTGAGTGGACAAGCTTTGAAACACATATGCAATAAATCAAAAAAACATTTTTAAACCTGTAAAAAAAGTGTAATTTGTTACTGTTTTCAGTATCATTCAACACACAGTAACACTGAGGGCAAAGGTCAAAACAAACACTCAGGTTCTCTTCCATAAAGTGCATTTTAATAAGACTTATGCATTCTGACAAATAAACATGTGACGTCTCAACCTGTGAAACCTGCAGAGGCTTCATATATCAAACTGTATCAACAGCTGACTCACGATCATCATCAGCCACCACTGTTTCAAATTCTAAAGTTGAGTTTGATCAACACCAGTAATACGTGTTTTTAAAGGAATAGTTTGACATTTTTGGGAAAAATACTCATTTACTTTATTGTAAAGAAGAAAGAAACCACTGTCTGTCCCTGATTGACTCAACTTTAAATCACTTCAGGGTCTTGAACCAGGCGACTTGTCGGACACATTTCCAGTTCATGAAACAGGACGGTCTCTCATTTCATGATTTAGTTGTTCCTGTAAACATAGTTAGAGTTTTCTTAGATCTTTTCTTGTCCAATCTCGTACCCTGTTACTTTCTTATTGACTTAAACATCACAGTCAAATATCCAGTCATCAACCTACACACCTTTCATTGAATTTGAATTCTTTGTGTCTTCATGAACTCCTGGTCAACCAGTTCATTCCTCAGACTGGAAGCCTCCTTGGTGTGAGGACATGTATCATCCTCCTCTGGAGATATTCAGAACTGTGATTGTCTGACAGAGAGAAAGTCCACCTGTTCCACCTGAAGCCAGAAAACACAACATCACAGGACCTTCTGCTCTGCATCACCTCTTCTTTTCATGTTCTCCTCTGGGGCTTGTGAGCAGCACAAGCGGCTTTGTTGGTCTCTGCATTTTAGTTTTCTTCAAAAAGTGTGACACTGTTAGAGAGGGAGGTTTCACTGCAGTGGAAGACGGTGATACGACCTTCGGTCAACAGACAATCACAAAAGCAGAATGACCCCTGGTTCCCAAACAGAAGGAACCTCCACATGTGGGAAAAGGTAAACAGGGGATTAACCTCGAGAAAACTACCTGCAGAGATATGTTGAAGTGGAGATGCTCCAAAGTCAGAAAGGTCTGTACCATGTAGCTGCCATGGGAGCTTCTCATCAGATGGTGGAAAAGCTTTGGGACGAAGGATTAGTGGCGTTCACAGATACTTTGACGCCTACTTCGTGCCATCGTTGGCCAGAGAAAGTCAGCAGGGTTTCACCCTCTTGCTGATTCTCAGTTTTCACAATTATTTCTGTCACCTTTTACGTGTAAAAACACTTTGAACATCTGCCCGCCACCGACTGTGGTGATTCAGAAACGCCTTTGATTTCCAAATACCCCTCGGGAATGAACTGGTTCTTTTTGTGCATCACATTTACGACCCTCGTGGATCTCGGGCAGGTTTACATAAAACAACTCAAAACTTTCAAACCATGCCGGTCGATTAAGGTTGTGATTCTCACTGTCTGCTAAAGTCAGGTTTGTACCCTTGTGGATGCAAGAAGTGTTGTTGTAAGCGGTCGGAGTGTACTATCAAGGTAGTGGACTTAGGGGTCGGACTGTAGAGTCACACCATCTTAACGGTATATTGGAGGGGTGCCATTGGGTTGTTCCATCATGAAGGCTGAGGGGTGCTGCTAGAAGTCGTAGGGTCGAACCATCATGGAGGTGGAGCGCAGAGAGTAGCTCGGGCCTCTGAAGTGGTGCCACTTGATACCGTTAAGCTTCCTGATGTTGTGGCCGATGGTGTAGTAGATTCCGTTCAGGTTGGAGAAACCACAGGCGTCGAACCACCAACCTGACGGAGAGAGACAGACACAGAGAGGGATGTGCACAGGGACTTTTATCCATAACTTCATTTAGACCCTGGTCCAAGCAGTGAAACACTTAAACAACAACCTATATGTTGTTTCTTTATTTGGTGTGATTTATGACAGAGAGAGATATTGTTTATTCACTTTCATTATGCTGCATTTTGACGATGCCCTAAACACGTGATTTGTGTGTATTCGCGTTAATCACTTGAATCAGGAATAAACACAACCGGTAAGTGCTGCAAACGCAAATGTTGCATCCATCACGCCGTGTCAAATGAACCAAAGGTGCGGTTTGTAATGTCCAGGGCGAGAGACGAGATACTCGCATCTAATCGCGTCTTTGTATCGACTTTGTATGAAATCTTGACGTGTGAAAATTCTGCGGCATTAGACTCCATCATTTATTAATCTTTGTGGCTACACCCGATGAGATCCCAGGTGAATTGGGACCTTTTCCAGTTTGTCTTCCCCTTAGTAAGAGCTCAGCAGGAGATGAAGAGGTTGAACTTTACCTCCAGTGAGCATCAGGGCACATTTGCAGTGGTCACAGTTGTCGTTGTCCTGGTCTCGGGTGCTGAAGCTGGTCCTGTGGGTGTTCAAGCTGCTCTGCCTCCCTGCTGTGCCGCTGTAACCTCTCAGATACAACCTGAGAGACCGGAGGCAGGGGCGGGGTGGAGAGTAAGTACTGTACTTCATTACATTACATTACATTACATTACATAGATGGATAGATAGACAGACAGACAGACAGACAGACAGATAGATAGATAGATAGATAGATAGATAGATAGTGGTGAAGTTTAACTGTCACTCACCTGTACTGCTGCCTCTCACTGGTCAGCGTAAAGCGGTCGTACTGGGAGTGGGCAGGGTTTCCCTCCCAGTCTTTCAGGTCCACCCTTAGAGAGTACTGACCCTGACTGGTCAGCAGGTACAAAACTTCATTACCCAACCAGTGCTCTCCCAACAGGTCCCCGAAACCCTGCAGAGTGGGATGATGGGGACGAGGGTGAGGTGCGATGCACGAACAGATCTTATTCTAAATTTTGATTCAATGCTCCCATTAGAGAAACCCACCATCTTGTACTCCTTCCAGCTCCTCTGGAAGTCCACGCTGCCATTAAACCGTCGCTGGAAAACCGTCCAACCTCCGCCGCTCGTCTCCATGTCACAGTACACCTTCAGGAGAAGATGGGAAAGTACTAAAACTTCAAATTTCAAATACTACGGCAGTGTCCATTGTTTGGAATGGGCCGTTTGCTTTGCCTGGGGTGATGCTGGTTGCAGTTTATCTTTCTGAAACTTGTCAGTTTTCATGAACGTGATCCCAGCCGCCGCTGCTTCTACAGAGCACTGATTGGCTGTTTATTAAAAGTTAAATAGTACCGAACGTATCACGTATTCGACACTGCACTTCCTTTGGCCTCGAACAACACATGTGTCAAGTGTGAAGGCGATTGGATGAACGGTTCTCGAGATATGAGAGACACGGACAAACAGAGATTTCTGGAATAATTAGGTCGATGTGTTAAAGTATTGAGGTTATGGCTTGATACAGAGTCAGTGTGGAATGTGTTCTGGTCCATTCATTGGTTCTGATTCTACCAGAACGTTTGCTCACACTGATCGACATAACTGAATTTAAAACATAGAGAAAACATTGCTGCAGGTCAGACATTACCTGCACAGGTTGAGTCCTGTTGCTGATGAAGATGTGATACACTCCGCTGGCAGAGTGACCGGCCTTGTAGGCGTCTGCACAGTCCCTCCACATCTGGTTCCCAGGAGGTGACGCTACACACACACACACACACACACACACACACACACACACACACACACACACACACACACACACACACACAAACAAATACAGTGAAGACTCATGGGTGTGTGAGTGTGTTGTGTCTTTGTGAGGATAATTTTGAGCATAAACCTCAGCGAGCGAGGACATTTTGGCCTGTTCCTCACATTTTTTTAAAGACTGGGTTATAAGGTTTTGATGTTTAAGGTTAGGTAAGGGGTTAGAGAACACATTAGGGAATTTGTGTGTGTGTGTGTATACCTGTAGTACTAGCCACCATGTTAATGAGTGTGTGGACAGACACCATCAGCTGAGCCTGCTGCCTCTGCAGAGCCGTGTTGTTGCTGCTGGCGACTCTCAGCTGCCTCTCCAAAGACTCGATGGCCGTCATCTGAGTCCTGACAACAGACTGAGAGAAAAACATTTTCTTTTGTCTTCTTCTTTGTTCGGTTAATTGGCGGATGGCAACCAACGTCAAGGTGCGTCGCCGCCATCTACCGTGTTGGTGCACCGTTCCGGCAGGTACTGCAACACCAGGTCGATGTGGAGAGGACAGAGCAAGCCCCTATTCCACCTCCCTGTTCCAAACATCAGTCGGTTTTCTTTTGTTTAACAGCTCTGATTTTATTGTCTCCAACAACAATCCTCATCTGCCTCTGTTCCTTTTAATCACCTTTGCCAAGGAGGTTACATTTTCTCCTCTTTCCCTCGGTTTCTTGTTGGTTTGTTCGTCAGCAGGAACATTTATTATGCCTATTTCTTTATTTTCACCAAGTTCGATAAATGTTACTCTGAGAAATCAAGGAAAATGTTGACAAACCTCTATCTCACGATGTTAAAGAAAGTGAAAAAAACATGAACTATTCTCATGGAATATTCGGATATATAAGATTTGGCCAAATCTGTGCCAAATCTTGGAAAAGTTAAAGAAAGTGGAAAAAATATTCTGGATCCGCCCCAAAAATGAATGAGTTCTTCCCTGACCCATTCCATGTCCTCCCACCAAGTTTCATGGTGATTTCAAACAAACTACCAGCAAACAAATGGACAGGGGTGAAAACATAACCTCTTAAGTTTGTTTTGAGTGTACACGTCTCAGCCAGCTTCGTTAAAGTAGTTTGAATCAATAGAAACTGATCAGATCTGTATAGTTTTACATTTAAGAGCTCATGCACTCATCATCTCGTGCACTAAAATCTATGTCTTGTAAATGCAAAATACTTGGTCTGAATGAATCATTTGTATGACGTGTACCTGCAGTCGGCTCTTCTGCTCCTTCATGTCCTCCAGCTCTCCTCTCTGCCGAGACTCCAACATCTGAACTTTACTCTCCAGGTGACTGAAAGACACATTGAAGAAGTCATTGGGAGGATGGAGCCCTGTAATAAAACCTGTGCATCTCCTCAGTAGAAAGGTGGAAAAATTGGTGCAACATGACGGGAGAAAACCGAGAAAAGGGACTGTGGTATTACCTTTTCCCCCAAAAGGTAGAAATGCTACAATACCCAGAATGCACCAGGCGCCCAGGCCTCTCTCCTATAGGATGCTTGACCGGAGCTTAGCATGTTTACAAATACGAGCTGCGGAGCCAGGGTCCAAACACCGAAGAAATGAATAGTCAACATCTGCGTGTCAAACCAACTTTATCACTGGTTATCAATGGTTTTGACGTGACTTGTTCCTGAGGTAATGAGTAATAATCATCTGTTTGTGGTAAAGCATCCTGAAGTACTGCTGTGGAAAGTCACTTGTGTCACAAAGTGCACGTTGTAGTTGTAGCACACAGCCAGGGAGCTGGAAAGAATCCTCCAGGGACGTAAAAGTCATCTTCTGATGTGGAAACAAAAGATCGAGTAAATCTCGGTCCAGGCAACAGGTGGGAGATTAAATCTTCGTATACTATAGATATTGTTATAATATAAAGCAGGTTGAAAATGGGCAAAGTTCCTGATTAAGTGAAAAGAAAACAGAAGTAAAAGTGACAAATCTGTCTTTGACTCAACCACCATCGCACGTCTCTCATTGTTTCTAATGTGAATTGGCAAAAAGGTTTTTCCAAACAAGCCACAGCTTCTATTGGCAGGACTCCTGCAAAACCATCACAAATTACTGTCAAATGTTGCTGTTCTCAGGAGAACTCGATAAAGGTCTCGCAGCAAACTGATTTTGAACAGAATTTAGAATCACTCCCTCAGAAACATGCAGCAGCAAAGTCTGATGTTCAACGATCATTCACGACAGAAGAATCTCCTTCTCTGTCGCCAGTCTGTTTTTAAAATGAAATTGCCACGATACAATATCTTTAACTTTAATAACATTTTGTTTGTTAGGTTTAGTAACACTGCTCCCGACACTAATGTCCAAACTGCTCACGACGCTTTTCCAACCACAAGTTCAATTTCTGCTGAAGAGTAATTGACAAGTGTCGGACACGACCTCCCGTTGTTCTCGCGTGTGCACATGTGTCATGTCGTGGTTTTACGTCTACGAGTGACATTGTTTGACATTAGCGGTGAGTCCGTGGTCATATCGAGAGCTGAAACACGTTATCAGCTCCTGCCTCCCAACACTTCATCATGCTGACCCGCACATGAACGAGGAAACACCTTTTACTGGGATGTGGACTGATGGGGAGTCACTGATCGCTGTGGTGCTGCGGTCTGTACAGTGTGTGTGTGTGTGTGTGTGTGTGTGTGTGTGTGTGTGTGTGTGTGTGTGTGTGTGTGTGTGTGTGTGTGTGTGTGTGTGTGTGTGTGTGTGTGTGTGTGTGTGTGTTTGTGTTTGTGTGTGTGTGCGGAACACAAGCAAACTGATTAGAACAACACTGGTAACCATGGTACTGATATGCCAGTGCTGATAATAACTGTGATATTTTCAAAATGAAATAATGACTTCATGATAATTACACACAAGTACCATAAAAGGACAAAACACAATGCATATTGTGTTTAAGCAATGGATATTGATTATATAAAAAATAATACATATTATATATATAGAGAGAGTTGATGTGCTCTCAAATGTTTCAGAGTGTCATCAGAGAAGCAGAAGCAGTGAACCAGGGAACCAGGGGCTCTGAAATTATTCAGAGTGTCAGATGAGACACATTTGTTCATTCCCACAGTGTCCAATCAGAGCGCAGCGTGTACTCAGCTGATCCACTATATATACATTTATATGACAAATATATACAATATTCATTTATGTGTCTTCTTCTTCTTTGAGGTTTAACAGCAGCTGGCACCATTACTTTTGAAGATCAAAGGTATCCAAGTTGATACCTGCCTTTCATTTGAAAGCTCATAGACAAAAGCCTTTGGATGATGAAAACTTACTGTAGAGTGTGAAACAGTCACCTGCCAATATTGCAGACAATTTTAGACAAGAATTCATGGGTAATGTTCAACAATAGTGACCAGGATGAAAAAGCAAAACATTTGCAAGTCTGCAAAATGGAACACTGACGAACAGGAGGTAAAGAATGAAAAGATCAAGTCTCTGTCAGACATGGTTAAATTTCTCTCGGCCGAGCTGAAGAAAGAGTCCATCCAGCGTCTGCTGTTGAAAGATAAGTTGCAAAAACAAGCAGATTCCCATCTGCAGCACTTTATGCTATGGAAACAGTCCCTTAAAGAGGCAAAGAGTTGCCACTTGAAGGACACGGAGGGCAGTACAGAAACCGACCTTGACCTTAAAGCTGACGAAGAGCTCTATCTGGACCTCCGGAGGGAAATTACCAGGCTCTCTATCAGCCTGGAAACAGTGACAGATTACAACAAGTCTCTGACAAAAAAGGAAGAGGATCTTTCTGCTGAGCTGCAGACGGGCCGAACCCAGACACTGGAGCTGAAACATCAGCTGCAGAAACAACACAACGCTCATCACGACGATCTTCAGGCAATGAAATGGGCCAATATTAAGAGAAATGCTCTGCAACTGCAGGAACTGGAGAGCTTGAAAGCAACCAACCTTGAACTTGTCACCAAACTGAAAGATGAGAAAGAACTCAGTCAGAATCTCCAGAGCAACATTACCAAGCTCTCTACCATGCTGGAGGCCGAGACAGAAAAGATCAAGTCTCTCACAAGAAAGAAAGAGGATCTTTCTGCTGAGCTGCAGAGTGAGTGGACCCAGACGCTGGAGCTGAAACATCAACTGCACAAACAAAACAACGCTCATCAGGGGGATCTTCAGGATGTGAAACAGTCCTACATTGAGAGAAAGGCTCTGCAACTGCAGGAACTGGAGAGCTTGAAAGCAACCAACCTTGAACTTGTCAAAAAATGTCAGGAGGAGGATGAGCTTAATCAGGACCTCCAAAGACAAGCCATCAAACTCTATATGAGCCTGGAGACAGAGACTGAAAAGAACAAGTCTCTGACAAATGAGAAAGAGGATCTTACTGCCAAGCTGCAGAGTGAGTGGGCCCAGACACTGGAGCTGAAACATCAGCTGCAGAAACAACACAACGCTCATCAGGAGGATCTTCAGGATGTGAAACAGTCCAACATTGAGAGAAATGCTCTGCAACTGCAGGAACTGGAGAGCTTGAAAGCAACCAACCTTGAACTTGTCACCAAACTTAATGCTGAGAAAGAACTCAGTCAGAATCTCCAGAGCAACATTCCCAGGCTCTCTACCATGCTGGAGGCAGAGACAGTAAATACCAAGTCTCTGTCACAAAAGGAAGAGGATCTTACTGCCGAGCTGGAAGAGGAGCAGACCCAGACACTGGAGCTGAAACATCAGCTGCAGAAACAAAACAACGCTCAGGAGATCAGGAGGATCTTCAGGATGTGAAACAGTCCAACATTGAGGGAAACACTGAGGACCTGGAGGGCTTGAAAGCAACCAACCTCGAGCTTGTCAGCAAACAAACTCAAGACCAAGTGACACAAAAGAAAGAAGAACTTACTGCGGAGCTGGAAGAGGAGCGGACCCAGGCACTGGAGTCTAGTCTTCAGAGAGAAATGGATGCCCATCAGAAGGAACTTGAGGCGCTCCTTTAGTACAGTGCAAGTACAGAACCAGACAGCAACTAACCATGAGACTCTCATCAAGCTCTGTGCATTCCAAGAGTCTACTCTGGCCCTCCAGACCCAAACTGTCCGCTCAGGGGAGTTGTATAAGAAGGAGAACCTCACAGATTTGGAAGCTCTGGATAAGCTAACACCTTTGCAGGGTTTGCATGTGTTCCCTGTTTTATCTTAGCATGCTGCTTGGCTAATCCAGGGAACATCTAAAGAATGGAGCCATCCGCACAAGGCATAACTGTATTACCATTTGTGCAATAATACAAAGTGTTCCTGACTGAAGTGAAAATAGTTCAGTAATGAACAAGGACCCACATTAAACGATCCGGTCTCTACTCCGAGACTGAGGTTGAATCGTTGATTCCTGATTTTGTACCTGTTCTTGTCTCGCAGCTGGCTGATTTCGGACGTCTGGAGTAGCAGCTCCTTCTCTAGCTTGTTGGTGGACAGAGAGTTCTCCAGAAGCTGGATCTCAATCCGAGACGTGTGGTTCAGCACCTGGTGGAAGAAATGAAATTTGCAATACACATTACTCCTACAGCCTGTTACATTACGTTTTGATTTCTAACTTCTACTCATTACTTTCAAAGCATTAAATGGTCTCTCTGTCACACGATGGATGCATGAAGATGTCAACTTGGTGATATGGTGCGACGCTGGTGTTGATGTGCTGTAAACAAAAACACGTGATCCGCCATGAAATTGATAAGATACGTTATCCAGAGGCAGAGAGAAATTTCCCATCATCCCCTTTGCTCGCACTGCTGCTGCAGTATTGCTACCGGTTGCTTCAGCCCCTCCACCACCCCAGCATCCACCTGTAGGCTCCAGCGGGGGGTTACAAGTATTTTCTCATCACTCCCATCATTCCTGTGTAATCATGTGGGGAGTGATTAAGTTGGAGCCTAGACGCCGAACACCAAACCTGTTCTACTGCTGCAATAAACCTTTAAACGTGAGTTGTCTGACTGAACTGCGATGTTTGGCCGTTACCTTGGCTTCCACCACGTTGAGTTTGCGTGTCTGCTCTGCCGTGCGCGTGAGGAGGTTTGTTCCGATCTCCAGCATAGTGGCCGTCTGGTTGTGCACGACGTGTGACGGTATGTTGGTGATGTCTCGTCTCACGCTGTTCTGTACGAAGTTCTCCAGCTGCAGAATAAAAGGAAACAAACAGAAGAAATAATGTGTTGGAAGGTGTTGCAGTAAAACCACCGGCTGGGTGCATGAAGTTCATCAAATCAAACGCACAATCAGGAGGTCTGTGGTATAAAGACGCAGGTCCCCATGTGTCTGGGAATATAAACTGATGCCAAGTCACACTGCCATGCTGTGACCTTTGACCTCTGACAAATAAATAATCCGTCCATCTATTTCTCCCTAAAACGTCCCCAGGATATCAGTGCCACTGAGAAGCAGCGAGTTGATAAATATACCACTGCACCAACAAACAGATCGGTCCCTGTGGGAGACCCCGTTACCAGTGAGGCTGTTTGATGAGATCCAAGTGTGTGTGTGTGTGTGTGTGTGTGTGTGTGTGTGTGTGTGTGTGTGTGTGTGTGTGTGTGTGTGTGTGTGTGTGTGTGTGTGTGTGTGTGTGTGTGTGTGTGTGTGTGTGTGTGTGTGTGTGTGTGTGTGTGTGTGTGTGTGTGTGTGTGTGTGTGTGTGTGTGTGTGTGTGTGTGTGTGTTTGGATCGTGATGGTGGTGGCAGCTGATCGTGGACTATGATCACAACAACACTTCTTCTACCATCACTGACAACAAACTCCTCAATTCATTTGTTATTGCTGCTCCCTTCATCTCTATCAGACATTTTCTTATGTACAAATACTTTTCCATCATGTTACAATCAGTTTCTTCTAATCAGTGTTGTAAGTCCTGTTATTTAGTTGATGTGTTCAGTTACACGCAGCATCTTCAGGGATCCTCACATGGGACTCTCAGGTTTCTACTGTTTCCTGTTAATTGGATTTTCTTTGGTAGTTTTACTCTTGTTGACGGTGAAGAACAGAGGATGTGGCACCTTGTTAAGATCTCTGAGGCAAACTTTGATTTGTGAATATGGGCTTTACAAATAAAAATGGATTAATTGATGAAGTGGATCTCATCACATTTCCACGGCCTCTCTCCGTGACCTTAACAGTTAGTTCCTGAGAGCTTTTATTTTGAAAAGATGTGAACTTGAATCTGCAGATTGTGTCGGTTGTTTAACAGACTCTGAAACAGTCGAAATATGATCAGTAAATCATTCAGACTCATTTATAAACCTCACATGTGAACAGTAATAAAGTGCAGATGAAACAGGTCGGATGAACACAAAGTTTTCTAACTTTTCTACAACTCTGCACCATAGACTGTTAATAAAAGTGACAGTACACTGTTGAAGAGTTTGAGGATCAACACAGGACAAGAGAACCCAACATTACAAACACACACTATCAGACATTCTGTGGTGCAGCCGTTCATGCAGGGTCAGTGTTGAAGGACACTTCCAAACCAATGATTTGGATCCAGACCAATGATTTGTCACTCGTTTTGTGAGTCTGAGCCAAGCTTTGCTCAAATTCAGTGAAAAACGCACAAACAGACCTTGAGTGAACACAATGAAATGAAAATCCCTGAGGATCGATAGTGACTCCGTCCATTTGGCTGAAATGTGTTTTTCATTTTCCATAAAATAACTGCTGACGAATCCTCCAGCGTTATACGTTCATGGTTTTATTCCTTTCACCGACTGATGTTATCCTCGCTGATTGACTTTATCTCAATCATCAGTCTCCATGCACGCTGACGGCACTATTACTCATTTTCACTGCCCAATTACAGTAACTCCGGTGTTATTATGTTTAGTCTGCTTCAATTCACATTCAGATTAAACAACCATCGCTCCCTTCAATCAAAAAGTGATTTTTACGAGAGGACAGATAGGAATCGCAGCGGCCATGAATCCGAGTGGCTCGTTGGAGAGGGTTTTGCGCGACGGAGTAAATTGTGCGAACCTGAACAAAAAACAGATGCTGTGACGCAGTGAGAAGTTGATCAAATAATCAAACGTGGAGAAAACAGCTGGAACGAGCTGCGGTTTCTGCTTCCTGTGATGCTGCACAGATTAACTGTGATGGAAACCAAAGGCTTCACCTGACTGACGAGCAGAGAGGGGGGGGGGGGGGGAGTGAGAGCACATACGTGTCGTCTGTATGAGAGCTGAAGAAAAAAATAACAAAAGATTTAATGAGAGAAACAAGAAAATCTAAGTTTTGCAGGTTCTTTTTTTCGTGTTATTTTTTTGCTGAATCTCCTGAGACACAATGTGCTGACTTTTTAATTGACCCTTACTTCCTGCTGTAGGATGAAAGATACAACACACACACACACACACACACACACACACACACACACACACACACACACACACACACACACACACACACACACCACTCATGTACTCTGGAAATACACAGACAACCCCCCGTATGGAGGGCTTGTTTCTGAGATGTTAACTCAAACCACATGTTGGCTTCACTATGATCTGGCCCTCTGGGTGACTTCACAGAGGGTGTGTGTGTGTGTGTGTGTGTGTGTGTGTGTGTGTGTGTGTGTGTGTGTGTGTGTGTGTGTGTGTGTGTGTGTGTGTGTGTGTGTGTGTGTGTGTGTGTGTGTGTGTGTGTGTGTGTGTGTGTGTGTTACCAAACAGCCTCCGATAACAAGAGTGACGCACAGGCAAGTGGCACCGATATGGATCTGGGGTAACAAGTGCAGGAGTGTGTCGGGACCTGAGCTGGTAAACTGAGGCACCGACGGAGGATCTGAGACTGAACTGAACTCACCACAAACACGTTCACGACTTTTTACACCACGTTGCTGCCGACTTTTGTTTCTCCCTAAAATAACTTCCTGCCCCTGCCAACCACATGTCCATCCTCTGATGAGAGTGTGATGCAGGATCAAGTCATGTAAACACATTTCTAACTTCATGCACTTTTTCCACAGCTACTGGGTGTAAACATCCTCACCGTCTGCCGACACATGATGTCGACGATCCTCTGAACTTTGTATTTAGTGCCATCGTCTGGTCAAGCTCTCAACCATCCATTCGTTCTCCGAAGCTGCTCTCAGACATGCACTGAACTCCGGAGAACCTCCAGACGTCCTCCACAGGGGCTGTTTGTGAGAACGCAAATGTCCGAGTGACGGCCTCCCAACTTTCTTTTTCAGGCCACTCCCCTCGTGAAAACACTCCGGAGAATCAATGTGTGAAGGAGTCGATGTGACAAGACAACAGGAGATTTTCCTCAGGATTCATCACAAGCGAGCGGGTGCGTTGACAGACAGCTGTCAATCATGACGTCTCAGCCCATTTTTATATCATCAGATAACTAAGTAAAACCAAACTGATCAGAAACATCAACACTTTAAGATATATCAGTGTGAAATGACACACACACACACACACACACACACACACACACACACACACACACACACACACACACACACACACACACACACACACACACACACACACACACACACACACACACACACACACACACACACACACAGGAGCTACACTGCAGTTGTGTGGACTTGTTTGTGTGGCTTCACCAAACTCTTGGTGTATAAACACTGGGTGACTTGCCGAGCTTCTTATATAATTTCTTTGCGTCTCTAAGAATCCCAGCGTCCAGATGTTGTGGAGCCGACAGCCTCGGGCTTCCTGTCCGAACACCGCTGCACTTGATGTTCTGCTTTTCCTCCCTCTCTCTCCAACGCCCTCCTCACCGTCTCTTCTCCATGTGTGACTTTGTGTTGAGCTGCACATGATCTGGTGGAACCCACAGCCAGGTCGTCTTGTATCCGTCGAGTGTCGGGGTCTCTCTGGTGTCGTGTAAGTCCTGCGTAGATGTCCCAGTTGTTTGTTTTGGTACCGTGCAGGTTGTGCAATGGAAAAATCTCCACGGGACGATTCACTTCCGTCCTCCTTAGCAACGTGTTGTGTGTTTATGTTGGACGCCTGCACAAATCCCTCTGAATGAAAGTGTGATAATATCCAGGCGGAGATTTTGAACTTTTCAAACAAAACCTGTTGCTAATTAGTGTAAATTACCTGATTCGTTTTGAGTGGTCAGGTGGATTCAAACCATTCACCCTGCGAACATTTAAATATCGGAAAACTGTTTGTGACTTCCCGTCCAGAGTTCTGGGTATTTTGTACGACAGAGAATTAAACCAGAACCAGATGGAATATTAACTTTCATTTTCTCTCCTTCAGTGTCTTTAATGCTTTTTATGGGAAAGCTAAATTTATGAAGGAGTGGGAAAGCAGTGGAGAGGAACCAAGTTAGAACTGGTGTTTTGAATCTTGTTCCCAGTGGACGCCAACATGAGGACTCTGCACCAGACGTGGGCCAAACACAAACAAAACAGCTCCTAATAAAACCAGGATCAAACCAGATCTCCTCTCTGGCAGGTGCATGGTCGACTGAAACCCCCCCAAAACAAAAGCAGGTCCAATATTTGATTTAAAGCAACCAAGAGATCAAAACTAGATGTTAATGTGAGCACACGTCCCTCAGCATGATACCACTCTGTCTACTGTTTCTTATCATTACTGCCTGAGGCACACGGATGGATGGTTTAGGCCTCATCCAGTTTTAATCCCCTGTCCATACTAACACACCTGAAAACACGTGAAAAAACTCTGTATTAAAACCAGAACGTAGCAGTAAATCGTAGTAGTGTGGATCTGACCCAGTAATCTCCACAGACTGGTTTATCCTGAAGTTTGTGGCCGTGTCACACGCTTACTCTGAACAACCAATGATATCCTGTATAAACCTCCAGAGCAACACTTCACATCAATCAACAGCGATTTAGATATTTGCGTCAGTCGGTCAATATTCCGACATCCACTGGAAGTTGTCGTTCTCATTTGAAGAAGTTTGAACGATTTAAAACTGATTCATTTTTACACAGAAAACTTGAAAGTGAAAATGCAGCAATGAAGTGACTGACTCCAAAATCACATGGCAAGAAAAGATGAGCAGAGTTTAATGTATATCACAGCTTTGTGTGTTTCTGTGTGTTTGTGTGTCACTAAATGTCACAGTCTGTTGTGTGTTTGAACCCCAACGCTGAGAGTGTGTCGAAGGGCCACAGCTCTGTGTTTGTGTTTCTACATGACTGAGGGAGTGAGTGTGTCAGTGAAAGCATCTACAACATGTGTGTGTGTGTTTGTGTGTGTGTGTTAGAATGTCCGGTCACCACTACTACACCCCCGCAAACGAACTACGACAAATATCTCAATCATCTCACCACAATCAGGACCAGATGGGCTGAGTCAACTGTGTGTGTGTGTGTGTGTGTGTGTGTGTGTGTGTGTGTGTGTGTGTGTGTGCGTGTGTGTGTGCGTGCGTGCGTGCGTGTGCGTGCGTGCGTGTTTGTGTGTGTGTGTGTGCGTGCGTGCGTGTGTGTGTGTGCGTGCGCACATTACTCAGAAGTAGTTCCACTACTCACGTCTCCACTGACGCTGGAACATAGTTTGATATTGTTGCAGTTTGTGGATCTTTGAGTCAGTGTCACGTTCAGTGGAAGCTGCTCTTTCTTTCTGCTCCTCGTCAGAGTCACCATCATCTTTTATCTTCGTGTGAGCAGATGTTTCACATTTAACAGAAATTCCTCTAAAAAAAAAAATTTGCGTTTTTGCTGAATAACCAGGGATTTTTTTATGTCAATGGGAAAATTTCCATTTAAGGATATGATACAAATCATAAGCTGTGAGTAAATTCAGGTGGCATTTGGAATGGGGAAGACTGGGATCAAACCATCAACCTTCTGGTTAAAGGATGACTGCTCTAACCCATGATCCACAGCCGCCCTCCATGTGAGCAGATGGGACATAGGTCAAACAAAACAATCAAAGTTCACGTTATATTAATGTATCACACTACGATACGTTTGGTTTTTTATTTCTTATTTGATGATATAGAAAAAGAGCTGAGCCAGCATGATTGACAGCTGAAACTGACTCCTGATTGGTCGTGTTGAATAAATCACAGATCGTCAAATCATTGTTGCACTGCACAGAATAAAGTGTGGCACCGGTGATGGGCCCAGGCCGAATAATACTTTTACTTCAATGTGATGGACAGTCCGTCAGTAATTAAACGCTTCAGCCTCGTCCTGTCGGGGCCGTGTTTGGGGCCCGGAGCCCGACCTTGAGACACGACTCATGAGATGACAAATATGTACGAGAAGAGGAAGCAGAGAGAGGCTGTAAGTGAGATTTATCTTCTGTCCTAAAGGCCACCAAATTAATTAGCGGAGCAGACAGGCTGTTATCAGCTGGACAGAAGAATACTCCCCCTCAGTGTGTGTGTGTGTGTGTGTGTGTGTGTGTGTGTGTGTGTGTGTGTGTGTGTGGAGAGAATGAATGGTGGTTCCATTTTGTTTTCAAATCCCAGTTCAAAGAGTCATTCATCACCCAGCAGCTGCCAGTTGGCACGGTGGGAGACTCCAGTTGCCATGGAAGTGGACAAGCTGAGGGCAGAGGGAGGACAGGCTGATGGAGGGGTGGAAGACATGAAGGAGGAGGAGGAGGAGGAGGGAGAGGAGAGACAGAAGGAGACTAAAAAGACTGTGGAGGGATGGATGGATGGGGGGGGGGGAGAGAGCCGAGGACGTCGCTGGACGTGTTAAGATGGTGGGGTGAGAGGAGGTGTGAGTGGTGGAGGGGGAGAGGAAAGAGGGGGAGAAACAGGAGGGAGAGGTTCCCAGTGAGCTGTGGCCGAGCGCCAAGCTGACCACAACCCCACACACACACAAACACACACACACACACACACACACACACACACACACACACACACACACACACACACACACACACACACACTGGAGTCTGTCCAAGCACCACAAGGGGCTCAGACATTCCCTTTTTATCGGCCCTAAAACGAGTGAAAACTTTCTCTCATCCCTCTGCCTCTGCAGCAGGTCGTCCAAACACAAACTCTGATTCTAATCACACACATGAAAGTGATTCTTTCTTCTCTGCACCTTTTTTAAAGACGGTTGCATTTCGGATGGTTTGGGTGTGAAGGAGGGAGAGAGCGAGGGAGACGACATCTCCACACGGAGCTCCTGCACCAGATTCAAACTCAGGACGATGCAGAAACACAAAGTATCACTCATCACCTCCGTGGGCTGCGTCGACCTGTACTGGACAGTTCAGATCCAACCTCGTGGTGTCTTGAGAAACTCTGAAAGTTCTTTGAATAAGATACATGACCAAACATTTCCCGCTCCACTAACGAGACAAACTGTGTGATTCTTTCTTCACAATCTTACACAATCTTTTCAAAGTCCTGATACTGATGATCGTGTGCAGCTGATGAAACAAACATCTTGATTTTGTTATTTGTCAATCGGAAACTAAAGTAGAGCCGAACAAGATGCAGCACGTTTATCATTTTAACACAGGAGACCGACGGATCCTCGGATGTTCACACGGACATGCAACACGCTGAGGAGCACATTAATAAAGAAGCACGTCTGTATTTGTTGTCTCAGTGAACAGATCAGGACGTGCAGCTCCTGTTACAGACGTGTCTCTGTGTTACAGATGTGTGTCTGTGTTACAGACGTGTCTCTGTGTTACAGATGTGTGTCTGTGTTACAGATGTGTCTCTGTGTTACAGATGTGTGTCTGTGTTACAGACGTGTCTCTGTGTTACAGATGTGTCTCTGTGTTACAGATGTGTCTCTGTGTTACAGACGTGTCTCTGAGTTACAGATGTGTCTCTGTGTTACAGATGTGTCTCTGTGCTACAGACGAGTCTCTGTGCTACAGATGTGTCTCTGTGTTACAGATGTGTCTCTGTGTTACAGACGTGTCTCTGAGTTACAGATGTGTCTCTGTGTTACAGATGTGTCTCTGTGTTACAGACGTGTCTCTGAGTTACAGATGTGTCTCTGTGTTACAGACGTGTCTCTGTGCTACAGACGAGTCTCTGTGCTACAGATGTGTCTCTGTGTTACAGATGTGTCTCTGTGTTACAGACGTGTCTCTGAGTTACAGATGTGTCTCTGTGTTACAGACGTGTCTCTGTGCTACAGACGAGTCTCTGTGCTACAGATGTGTCTTTATGTTACAGACGTGTCTTTATGTTACAGATGTGTCTTTATGTTACAGACGTGTCTCTGTGCTACAGACGTGTCTCTGTGCTACAGACGTGTCTCTGTGCTACAGACGTGTCTCTGTGCTACAGATGTGTCTTTATGTTACAGACGTGTCTTTATGTTACAGATGTGTCTTTATGTTACAGACGTGTCTCTGTGCTACAGACGTGTCTCTGTGCTACAGACGTGTCTCTGTGCTACAGACGTGTCTCTGTGCTACAGACGTGTGAGCAGGATCACACAAAAACTACTGCTATCGTCCCATACACCTGTTTGTTTTAAAGTCTCTTGTTCACTCCCAACATGCTGGTGGTCTGTGGTCAGAGGGACGTTCACCTGCGCTGAGGAAGACGAGAACAACCAACAACAAACATCTTGATTTCATTACGTTGACAGGAAGGAGGTGGTGCTGGTTACGTTAAATTATAAAGTTGAAATGAAAGAACAAACCTCAGAGTTTCATTTTGTTTGTTTGCAGAGTTCGTGCAAACTGAGCATCAAACACAATCTGCATGAACACAGCAAAGAGTTTATGATCAAGGTCCATCAAGAATTTTCCCTCAATTCCTCTAAAGAAAATAAAAGCTATGTAATAATATTAACATGCATCTTACGGTGATACAAGTGAACCTCAACCCTTCAGGTGAAGTGTCCCTTTAAATCTGCAGCACAGTGCCGGGGCTGACACCCGCTGTGCAGACAGGACCCCTCCTCAGTGTTGGTTTACCCTCAGCTCAAACACTTTCATTACATGAAGTACAACATGCAAATCAACAAACCCAGCTTCGTGCAATAATCACACAACTCAACACACACAACAGGTTTCTGTGCAGACGAGCTGTAAACACGTCCTCTGGTTGTTTGTTCATATGGAGAAACTCAGAGTTCAATATTCTCTGTCCTTAACGTGTAATTACAGAGATGCAGGGTTAAGGCTACATTTGATTGCGGCTGCAGATTCCAGCCGATTAATTACGTGTTATCATAAAGTTAAGACCGAGCCTGAAGTGGATTTTCTGTTTTCTTTGCAATTCACATGATGCTGGCTTCCCCCAAACTGGGCCTGAGCGCTGTGACCCGGCTGCTCAGAGGGAAAGAGCAGCGTCGGGCCAAGAGGAGAGATTCCTCTCTCAGGCTCACATAAACAAACAGAGCGCCGGAGTACGAGAGAAGTGAAGTACTCAGAGTACTCACAAGGCAGAAGTACCTTCAACTCAGGAAGAAAACTACTCAAGACTGAAGAGCAGAACTTGTCTTGAAAGTCAGCAGAGCTTCAAAAATGTTTGATTAAAAACCTTGAAATTTGACATTTTTATAATAAAATATTGTTCAACTGTACAACTGAGGGGAGTTGAATGTGTTAAATTCTCTTTTAAGATGAAATTAAAATTAAACATGCTCAGACAAATGCGCAGTAATTTAAAGCCTGACCTGATCTGAGTGTAATGATTGATACGACAATCATCTTGATCGCCCCCTGGTGGGTGGCTGCAGTATAGGTCATGAATCCTGCCTCCTCTACCCTAAATCACACCAAATGATTTTCAGCCTGATTTGCAGAGCTCGATCGATAGTCGCCAATCGTTGTGTGTGAACTCTTCATCGCCGACAGTTGTTTAAAGTGACACACGTCCAAACAACGTCCTGCTTGTTACATGGGAAAGAAAATAAGTGTGAATCAGCTGTGTGATGGTTTCTCTGACAGGAATTCTTCTCTCGGTGTGAATCCGGCCTCCTGCTCAGTCGTCGGGTGCCACAGCGTTTATTTGTGACGCTGTAAAGGTCTCGTGTGTTAAACTGGAAAAACAAACGTCCACGAGCTGACGACGTGCAGTCTCAGATGTTGGTGCAGTGAACTTCCCTCGGCCATGATGAAGGACTAGAAGACTCTTTCTGACCTGTGGCACCAAATAACAACGATATATTTACCAGATCTTAAAAATGGTTCTGCAGACGGATCATCCCCCACAGAGTCCGATGCTTTAAAGCTACTGATGCTACAACCTGCAGCTCTGCAGACAGCAGGTAACCAGTGACTGTTGCAGGAATGAACATGGTGATGGACTTCGTACAAACACAAACACAAACACAAAGAATCCTCTGCACAGATCTGCACATTTTTTAAATCATTACTAATATGTGACAGTTAATTAACATCAGGTAACCACTGTGACAGACATGTACGATCTATAGCAACTGAACAGTTTGAAACGAACGCAGGACTCATGGAATTTCCCACCATATAAAAACTGTTCAGTGTAAAGCAGCGTCGAGAAACGTTGCACTAAAGCAACATGAGTGAAGTCAGAGACTGAGGTGGAGACACATCCGAGTGAGAGACGATACATCCAGAGTTTGTTCTGGAGTAAACACACGTCCATGTCTACGTGTGTTTGTCTCTGAGGAAACTGTGATTACACGTGTGGAGGCTGCAGCTCTTTGAAAACACGCCTGTTCCTGGAAGCGTGACACCACCACACACACACAACACTACACGGCTACGCCAGCGTCACTGAAATACATGTGAACACTATGTTGTTACGTTGAGACGATTCACTTTTCTATTACAAGTTTCCCGAAATGTTATGTTTAAATATGCAAATGAGGGTTAGGGTTAGGGGTCTGTAAATTTAAATCTACAGACGTAAATTCACAAAGTAAAAATAAAGAGCTAAATGTGTATTCAGGACATTTTCTGTCCACTCCTCTGAAAGACAAAATTATACATGGAGGCAAAACAGCTGAAAATCTCTCTAATGTCTCGTCCTGTGTGTCTTCACTGTGTCTCACTTGCAGCCTTCTTACTTCTCCTGAAATATATTTACATGTGATGTTGAAATATCTCACAGCTCAACTTCTGCACAACTTCAACTTAGCACAACATTTTCATTGGATCAGAGAGATGAAGACATTCTGTGACCTGTCGATCACCTGACCAGCCCCAACCCCCCCCCCAGAGAAAACCAGAGTAATGGCTAAATAATGGTTTCCAATCCCGCCCCAGTGTGTGTTGATGGGTGTGCAGCTGACTGTGCATGTGTTGTTTCAAAGTGTGTAACCGAGCACAGTGATCGTCTCGTATGAGGAAGGTGTTCAGACCTGGTGACTTCTCTTCTGTTCTACACCCACATGTGTTCACATCTGTTTATGAATCTGGACGAAACCTGTGTTCTGTGTAGTGACCAGCAGGGGGCGACTCCTCTGGTAGTTTCTATAGAAGTCTCTAGAAAGTGACTCTACTTCTCACTTTATAACGTCAGGAAACATTCAGGAGTTTCTGTCTCAGTCTCTAGTTTCAAGTCTTCTTCAAACAGCTGATGTTCATTTAGTGAATTATGATCATTTAGAGTCAAACAGACCATAAAGCACCAGATGTGTTGGGGGGGGGGGGGGGATACCACAGTGTGATTGACAGCTGGTACCGTCCAATGGGTGGGAGGCATGTCACTCCTATTCACACTCACCTCCAACATGAGGCCCATTTCCTGCGTGGAATGACGGCAGTTGGAAGGTCGGTTTCTGTTTGCCAGATCTGGGCCACAAGTTCGCCACAGCAAGACCGTGCTTCAACCACAGGTGGCCCGGATTTCTTTTGTGCTATTTGGGTCATAGTCACCTTTTACCACATGGGCCACTTCAAGAGCTGTGTCCCCTGTAAAGTTCTTCTTCATCCAAACTTTACTGAGAACACAACGTCTTTAGTAACTTTTACAATCAAGCAGCCTCCACCTCCGCGAAACTCTCAGGTCGACTCTCGGGAAATCAGTGAAATTAGTTTTATCTTTTGTGATCTGCTATTTACATAATTGGACCTAATTTAGCAGAATGAAGCCGAGCTGGCTGCTGCCGCTGGCGTCGTCGTGCAGCACGTAGCGCTGAGTGGACTTTATTAATGACGGTAGCCTCAGCGCTCGGTGGCAGGTTGAAAAATCATTACAAACACAAACGGCACGTAATGTTTTACTATAAGAAAACAAACACTCTGCAAAAGACGTCAACGATGAAATATCAGCATCCATCAGTGAGAGCTGGCAAACGGGTGTGTGAGCGTTACTGAGTGTGTGTGTGTGTGTGTGTGTGTGTGTATGTGCTTTTTATTTGCATGCTATTCGAGCAGTGATTGATTTTCACTCATTTAATCACGTAATTCGCCTGCGACATCAAATAAAGTCACTTTGGTCGTCAGTGCTGTTTTTAATCCTGATTAAATAAATAACATAATGTCTTTGTTTGACTTGGCGTCAGAACTCAGCTTCATTATTTAGTCTGAGATTATATTCAACAATTGAATCATTCAAACATTGAATCTGCCCAAATGGATTTTGCAGAACTTCAACATGAAGTTTCTTCAGTTGCTCGTTTTATGATCTGAATGTTGATAATGCAGAACGGTGAGAACGGTGCAGATCCAGATCATTCTCAAGATGCATCTGATCAATACACGTATATATGTCAAATGTCGGCCAATCAGTGGAGTGCAGAGGTATCTGCAGGTGTCGGAGTGTCCATCTAGTTTACTGAAAATCAGTCACACATTCCAACACACACACGCACACACACGCACACACAACACGCAGAGCAGATCACATGCTGAACAAATAATAATACATCTGATATCTGATGCACAAACACACTGTCCTTCCATTTCTTTGTCAAACAAACAACACACATGTCTACTGGTACAGACACAGAAAATAATCTACGCTCAAAGAACACACACACACACACACACACACGCGCACACACACACACGCACGCACACACACAGCAGATGCAGTAATGGGAAAGTTGCTGACTGTGGTTTTGTCTCTGTTCCAGCTGTTCTGCTGACAGCAACGATTCTCTGGGAAAAACGAATTGACAAATTAACCCAGTAAATATGGACATCCAAAGGGAATCACAATAATGTGGTGTGTGTGTGTGTGTGTGTGTGTGTGCGTGTGTGTGTGTGTGTGTGTGTGTGTGTGTGTGTGTGTGTGCGTGTGCGTGTGCGTGTGCGTGTGTGTGTGTGTGTGTGTGTGTGTGTGTGTGTGAGGACTAAGATTTGTTTGTAGGGGTAGAATTAGCTTTCTACATGAACCTGTATGTTGTGCTATACGTTTACGTGTTCACTTGTGTATCAGAGAGAGATTTCACTGTGGTTTTATATTTTCATGTAATCTCTGTGGATCAATGTGAGCAGATGAGCTGATGAGAAGAAACGTGTGTGTAACTTATCTCAGTGTCTGGGTTTAGTTAAGCTCCATTAAAGGGTCTCAGGGATTTTACACAAATCGGTGCGATATGAAGAAATCACATGTTTAGGGTGAGTTTTCAAAAACGTCCTGGGAACAGCCGACCTATAACACAGTGCACGTGTTGTTGACGTGAGTCATAGTCAGACTTTGCTCTGTAACATGTAAACAGGTCTGTGAAGGAATATTCTATTAGAAACTCATGTAAACATCGTAATCAAAGTAATTATTTTTCAGAATAAGGTCAATAAGGTTGTTCTCCGTCCTGCTAGCTTCAGATCGCTGCCGTAGGTGAACAGACGACTTGTGTTGAACTATGTCTTCCTCTCTGTTTCTACATGTTTACTCTCTCACTCTATTCAGTTAGACTGTCGCCTTCATGTTACACACTTTGGCTGCGTCTCGTCTCGAGAGACAACCCATTCATAATCATCACCCACAGTTATTGGGTATTTTAGCTCTTGGTAAAGATGCTGCTTCATTAGTCTTTAGTCACCTGAATGTTTTTCATCACTGTGTTCAAACAAATTAATCTGCAGTAAAATGTTGTGACCAGGAAATCCAGAGTTTTATTTGTCGTTCTTAAAATCTACTCTTCGACTCAAAGTGGATTCTGTTCATTCTGGAGTTTTTTTAATGAAAAACAAAAGCTTGAAACAATAAGAAAAACAATCTGAGGCTCGAAGGAAATTTGAGAATTTTGAGAACATCTTGTTTTCATATATTTGATTTATTTATTAATTTTGTGCTTTTCACATTGAAAACAATGTGAAGCTGTATCGCACGTGATCTTTAGTTGTTTGAGTTTTTTTTGTACTTTTTGACGAATAAAGTTGCAGAAAACTCTCAAAGGTGTGAAGTTGCAGGTACAAAAAAATAAATCCAGCTGTTTATACTGATTTTTTTTATCCTATTAAATAAAAATCTGTTTCATCTTCACTCTCTTTGTTTCAGTTGTTCCTCTGAAGTGTCTCCAGCAGTTAGTCCGATTCACTGTGACGATAACAGACCAGTAATCAGCTGCAGAGAAGCAGGAGGCCGACCTGTGTGTGTGTGTGTGTGTGTGTGTGTGTGTGTGTGTGTGTGTGTGTGTGTGTGTGTGTGTGTGTGTTCGTGTGTGTGTGTGTGTGTGTGTGTGTGTGTGTGTGTGTTCGTGTGTGTGTGTGTGTGTGTGTTCGTGTGTGTGTGTGTGTGTGTGTGTGTGTGTGTGTGTGTGTGTGTGTGTGTGTGTGTTCGTGTGTGTGTGTGTGCGTGTGTGTGTGTGCGCGTGTGTGTGTTCAGTAACAATGAACCACATGTGGCGAGAAAGCAGCTGCAGTGAAATCAAACTACTGCCTGAGATAAAAAAACAACACACACACACACAGGTTGTTATCAGCTGTGCGTCTGTAGTTGTGTGTCTGTGGTTCAGTGGCAGTGACGGACAGATCCTCTGTTTGCATCTTTAAAACAAACAAACAAATCTACATGAAACGTTCCACGACTGTTATTCCCTCCACCAAGCAGTTTGTATTTTCATTTGATCGTTTGTTTGTCATCAGGTTCAAACTAAATCTACTGGATGAATTTCCTCTCAACTTATTTTCCATCACTTTCTTCAACATTGAGTGATTAAAGATAAAAAACACAGAATAATTCCTGGATCTTGATGATTAATTATTACTTTTTCCATCGATTAGTAAAGCTGTTTGTGATTTCTACATTCATATAAGATAGCAGCTAGTCTGACACGCCCCCCCGCAATCAGCTGACCAATCAGAGCAGACTGCGGGTCTTAAAGAAACAGGAGCTAAAACCAAGTGTTTGAGACAGAGGCTGAAAAGAGGAGCTGCAGCGATGGACAGACTGAGGCATGAAAACATTTTACAGTCATAACATTAATTATAATTATCAAACTGAACATGGGCAGAATGTGTCTCTTTTAAAAATGACGGTGAGATGGTTTGTGTTTCGCAGCAGAAACACGTGGCTGTGAGACTGGTCGTTGCATCATCGGCTCATAAACCAGCACACACACACACACACACACACACACACACACACACACACACACACACACACACACACACACACACACACACACACACACACACACACACACACACACACACACACACACACACACACACACACACACACACACACACACACACCACACACCACACACCACACACACACACACACAGTCTTTATGAGGCGGTTTAAAACACCCCGACACACCACTACCTCCCCAGTGCAGTTCCCCATGAACACAATAAAACAGCGAGCTGTGGTAAAACTGTTCCCATCACTGCCTCAGTAATCTCTCCCAACATTTCCCCACAGGAGGAATAAACTCACAGAGAATCCCAGGAACCAAAAACCTATAAACTGCTCATACAAGCTGCTTTCAACACTGAACTCCGGATATTCTCCTGAAATGATCCGGAGCGGCTGAATGTGGGAACACAAACGTCTAAATCGAATCCTTTTTTTCAACTGTTGGTTTGGTCAAGTCCGGTCTTTTTGTCTTTCTACTTGTGCCGATGCTTTGACCCAGTGTCTGTCTGAGCGCTGCAGAGTGTTTGGACGGCAGGAGGCCGACAGCAGGTAATGGCCGTCATTAGTGTGTTATTAGTGCTGTCAGGTGGCGGCGCTGAAGGATGATGGAGCAGCAGCTCACAGACCAGGTGTTTCTACAGGAACATGTTTCTGTTCGGATCCTCAACCTCTGTCACTTCTTTCTTTAAGGCTCGTGTTTGTTTGACCTGTTTATGAGCTTCACATTAAAACTTAAAACTGACAAATACAGCAGAACTTCTTCTACTGCAGCTGCTTTCTGACTGAAATATTGTCTGGACATTTTCTGCTGTTCGTGTTTCTCATGTGACGAAGCAGCAGAAGAGCAACTGACTCTGACACAAGGTCACTGAGATTAAAATCTACTTTTTAACGGAAACCTCTACACAACTGCAGCATGATAAATAAATAAATGCATCACAAACAATACAAACAGCCATTTACTACACAAAAGAATATACTCCAAAAAGAAAATCTAGTTTATTTGTAATAAACTGTGGTTATGATGGTTTTTAATATCTATTTTCCTGCTGATTCTTTCTTTGATTAATCTAAACTGACCAACAGACAATTAACCAAAACAATAACTTCACTGAAAACACTCTCTGGAAAAATAGAATATTTGACGAATCGATTCTTTTTAATCGGTAAGATTTATTTTCTGTAGATCAGTCTATGAATTAATGAGGTTTCAGCTCAGAATGGTGTGAACAGACTTCTCTGGACGGAACTTCAGCCGCAGCGGAGGAGAGATTTTCTCCGGAGCACAGCTGTGTTGTGTCTGAACTCAACAGTCCGGGATCTCATTCCTTCACCTCCTCAACTCAGACACAGTAGATTCTCTCTATTTGCTCAAGCTCGTCTCAATATTTGTGTTTCTCTCGCTGGTGGCAAAGGTTTTCCCTCCGAGCTCAGGAAGTCACAAATCAGGTCTGAGAGCTCGAGGTCCGTCACTTCGGTCGGATTCAAGCTGCAGCACCGAGGACGGAGCGTGGAGCGTGTGGGGCGTTTTCTGATGTGGTTGTTTTCTGACGGCAGCGACGATGTGATCTGATAATCTACTGATACAACAACACGCAACCAAGTGATGTAGTATAAAGATAAGTTAACGGAAAGAAACTGAATTGTGTCCATAATACACAGAATTTATCCACAATAACAGACTCACTGTTCGCTTGGGAAAAGAAAACATGTTTATTAGTATCACTGACATCCCAGTTTTTATTTTACACATTAACCGATGTAGAAAAGTAGTTAAAGTGTCTTTATGTTTTACATTTCAATTCAAGTTCTATTTATTTAGTTGCACCAAAGACTGTAAATAAAGATGAACGACAGGACACCTTGATCGCCCCCTGGTGACTGGCTGCACTCCAGGTCATAAACTCTGCCTCCTCTATGTTAGCAGATGGGACATGGACCAAGCTAATACAATCATTTATTGTTGTTATTTTGTTGTTTTTGTGTATTTGAAGAACTGCTGCTCTTTATATTTTCAGAAATGTCATTAATATGCACTGTCCCTGACAAATACAGAAATAAAGACATAAAGTCAGACTTCAGTTTCAGTGGCGGCGTCTGCAGAGGCTTGGTGGTTTTTCAGAGTAAACAGCACTAAGTGAGGTAGTTAACAGGAGGCTTGTTTAGTTTTCTGCCAAATGACTGACTTCAAATGGAGCGGTGCCTCAGAGACTGAGACTCAGAGACAGGAAAACCTCTGTGGTCATCATCCACCGCTGCTGCTGCTGCGATACGACGCTTTGATGTGGTCAGAGGTCGTTTAGACGATAACCTTCTGCAGAGCGAGAGAGAGAGACGCTTAGAAAAGTCTGTCGGTACCAGAAGGAGAAAAGTGGATTCAAAAGAAGGAGACAACGCAGGATGCAGGTTTTAATCTAAGGTTCGTTCTGGATCGTCAAATTAAACTCTCAGTTCGATGTCAAATGTCAGCTGAGAACCAAAAGTTCTGCTTTTAATGGAACGAGCACGTTTATGACACATGCACGTAAAACTAATTTTAAAAAAACGTGCAGCCGGTGAAAGTTAGCAGAATATCACACCTGAGAAACACAACACTCAACATCCTGCAAGCAGAAAAGATTCATATACTGGAAATGATTAATATCACTGTATTGTTCTTATTATGTAGCGGCTGTTCAGTGTGTTGGAATTAACATGAACATTCTTTATTGTTCTTCTGGATTCTATTGGGCCTCTTTTCCAGAAAAATGAGCTTGAATTCAGTTTGAAAACAGTCAGAGAGGAAGATGTAGTTCTGCTGGTTTTGTCAGTTTTGATTCTTTGGATTTGTTCGAATGATAAAACCTCATGAACATGCGAAGGAAACGTGGATTCAGGACCAGATTACACGAGAAAAGTCTCTGCTGCTATTATGTGTCGAGAGATGAAAGCGAGAGGAGGTGAAGTGGGAGGAGGAGACGAAGCGAGACCAAGACGACAGAGAGGAGACGTCGTTATCTTTGAGCTCAATTAAACTAAAGCTCCGATGAGACGATGGTTTGGAGTCGGAGAGCGATTCGATATCTACCCACACTGCGACTGAACCCTGGAGGTCAAAGGTCGACTCTCACTCTCTGTCTCTGTTGTCGCGGTGCTGCAGACTTCTGTCGTCTCCTCTGAGGTTTAACAGGGTGGGTGGTAAACACACACACAGACACACACACACACACACAGACACACACACACACACAGTAGTGGCTCGTAGACGTGCTGCTGAAATCCCAGAGGGGTTAATCCAGTGAAGCTCTCTGAATTTACACTCCGCTGATACAAATCTTGTCTTGTGAGAAATCCAATCCCTCGTTCAGCTTCTGCAGGAGAGAGCTCGACTGTGGTGGGCGGCAGAAATAATGAAGTTCTTACTCGCTCCATTTACGCAGGAATGCATCTGAACCCGAGTCAGGTATCGATCGCAATCTGAGCCGGCGTTAATCAAACTGTTAAATAAGCAGATTTGATTTGGAGACGACCAGCGACTCTGTTTTATTTCTTTGTGTTCCAGGTGTGACACAGTTTGATCTGGACGAGGTCATTCAATCCACACATCATAAACACACCAACTCCTCCATGTTAGCAGACGGGACATGAACCAAACTAAAAATAAATCAAAGTCACGATAAATACATTTGGTTTCTGTCATTTCAGGTTGTTCTCATCTCACAGGAAGTAATTCTAGTATTTATAATACATAGAATATATAATTTATCTTTAAATCTCACATCTTTTATCTAAGTACTTTTTGAATGGAACTATTTGAACGTTCTATTAATATGCTGATTATTTTCTCAGTTAAATCAATAAGAATTTGGTCAACAACATTTTTAAGCACAGTGAAACAACGGAAGTCCAAATGTAAAGCTTTTTAGTGCAACACATAATTGATTGTAATTAACAGTATGTGTGAATGTTCGGGAGGATTTACAGAACATTTAGAAAGTTAAATAAACTCTGGATTCCTCCTGTGACGAGTCATCGCTCTCGCTCTCATTCTTCTGGAACGTTTAAATGATTCTAATGATGATGAATGAACTTTGTTTTCTCTCACTCATCTGATTTCATGGATCAGCTTCACCTGCTGCACTGAAACCAACAGTTTCCTTGAGAAGCCACAGTTAAATTCATCAGATCCAGGTTTTTATTTCGATCTTTTCTCATTATGATTCATGAATTACTCTCTTGGAAATCTCACAATGTTAAAGAGATGCTGCACTTAAATGTGTTTTTTGAGCTGTAAAGTAAATGATGCGACTGTTCTTTGCTGAAATACATTTTAATATCACATTTACTATGAAAATAAAAATCTACATTTACGGGTTGAATATGACTGAAAATGACTTTGTCCGGAGTTTAACTTTCCCAGCGAATTCTCTGGTCATTTCCCAGAGTTTTTACTGAGGGGCTGGTCAGGAGAAACTCCGGAGAACCTCCACAGCAGCTGACTTGGACATTTGCATTCTCACGTACAGAACCTGTGCATCCTTTCAGGAGATTATCTGGAGCACCCTAACCCATCTTCATCCGACGTCGGTTTTCTAGAATAATAAGTTCATTCTAACACCTGAGACTTTTAATGACAAATCTCCTCGTGCAGAATAGGAGATTACAACAGATAACAACAAATATTACAACAAATAACAGGATTTACAACAGCTCTCATGACGCTGTGTACAGTCTGAGCTGCAGTGAAACACAGGAGGGAACGTTCACTGATGGAAACCAGCTGCCACTCATCTACAGTCATAACCCCAAACTCTGATCTCTGACCTGCAGATCAGCGCACGCACACACACACACACACACACACACACACACACACACACACACACACACACACACACACACACACACACACACACACACACACACACACACACACACACACACACACACACACACACAGCTGCTGAAGCAAATGTTGAAAGAATCCTGAGTCACTGCTCTCTTTGGTTTCCAACACATATTTTCTTCTCGTTTTGTTTGGTCAGGTCTATTGAGGGAGAGGACAGAGCGTCCATGTGACAACCCACACACACACACACACACACACACACACACACACACACACACACACACACACACACACACACACACACACACACACACACACACACACACACACACACACACACACACACACACTCTTCAGCCTGTAATCAGTGTGTATAATTTCCGTGCAATTCCACCAAAGCACCCAGCAGCACATGTTCTGCAGGAGTCATGCAAATCACTTCAGAGTAGAAATAAGAAGTTGGATTTACTTTCTATCTGCAGGTTATGGATGAACATCAAAGTCCCAAACGCTCATCATTTCTCTCACCTGTGTTTCTTTTCCATAACGTCACTGTACTCGAGGTCTGTGGATCTATGCTCTCCAGAGAAGAAGATGGTTGGTCTCTTACCTTCTGCAGCCACTGCGTGTTGTTCTCCATCGTGCTCTCCAGGTGTTGCAGCTTCTGAGCCGACCATTCTCCGTCTGTGGGAGGCGAGTCTCTTTGCACGACGCTCGACCTGCGAGAGTCACCGTACTGTTCGGCCTGCGACGCCCATCGTGCGGCCTGGCATCCGTCCAGCTCCGGGAGGATGAAGGTGTAGCTGCACTGTCCATGTTGGATGCGGTGGAACCTCTTTTTCTTCTCTGCACCTCCTCCTCCTCCTCTTCTCTGGCTTCTTCCAACTCCCCCTCGTTCTGTGCTCGCAACACCGGCTGCATCAGCGACGACCGACAGGGTCCAGAGCAGCAGCAGGACCAGCAACCCCCGGCTGAGATGGAGGCCTCGCATGGCGCTCTTTCACTCTATGAAAGGGTTTTGTCTCAGTGCGAAGAGAGTCAGGAGGAGCTCGTTCACGCTTTGACCCCAGTTCACTTTATGACAACATCTGTGTGCAGGATGCATGCGCGAGTATCAGTCCACGAGTTTCTGCACCTTCCACTCAGTCCATGAGGTTCGAGGTCTCTTCAGCTTCTCTTTAATTCTAGAAGACCACTTTTCTTGAAGACAGAAACACACAGCGACACCTGTTCTCTGGTCTCACATCGAATTGTCTCCTCTTCTCACTTGTGATGACGGGTTGGATCCATCTCCTCTGTTCTCTCTTCCCCTTCTTTCGTCCTTGGGTCTTGATTTTGTTGAGAGTTTTCAGGATGGACCCACATGGTTTTCCAGAAACTCACCCCTGTCCACAATGTACCAGGTGCTGCTCCAGAAACACTCAGGAAAATATTGTTGGATAGGAATCTAGAAGGGATGGGTGATTTGAGGATGTCCAAACTTATTTTCGAGTAAAACAGATGTTTAGGAGGCAAAGTGAAAAATGTGAAAGAGATTTAAAGTTGCACATGAAATGAAAGATGACTAAAAGGCGTCTCTGAGTCCTCAAAGGTCCACGAATAAAAGAATAAAGAGGAGAGGTAAAACACAGTCTTTTTTCCTTCCCATCCTTTTCTAGTGGCTGCAGCTTCAGAAGTGGCCGAAGAGAAATACTTCTTCCCCCTTTTTTATCTGGGGCTGGCTGAGAAAAGGAGGAATGGGTGAGTGAGGGAGGGAGGGGAGAGAGACGCAGAGGGAGGAGTGGACGGACAGGAGACCTGAGGGAGGTCTGTTAGAGTATACCCTCTCTATTTGTGGGCTGAGAGGAAGGAGGGAGGAAAGAGGGAATGAGAAGTGGCCAGAAAAAGTAAAAGCAAGAAGATTATGGAAAAGAGAGAGAAAGAAAGAGAGAGGGAGGGAGGGAGAGAGAGAGAGAGAGGGAGAGAGGGAGAGAGAAAGATAAGAGAAATAGACAAAAATGAAAGAAAGAAACTTAAATGTTGAGCTGCAGATGAAAGACAGAGAGAATTGGGCCGATAGAAGAAAGAGAGAGATTTGAAGCTGCTGTAATCTGCTTTCCTGACAAACCAGAGCCTTGTATGGTCATTCACACTGAGTCAGCATCTGAAGCTGCAGCTCTTTCCCTCTTTATTCCACAGTCTTCCAGTTTGAGAGCAGGACTCGTTGGTTTCACGATCAGATTTTGTAAAGCTTTCACTCAAAACCCTGCGCTCGCACTCAAATATACTCTGCAAGTGCTTCGAACTCCTGCGCTCCAGCTCTTCTCCTCGCACTCACTCTGCTTCTGTACTTGAAATGTCTGCAAAATCAAAAATCCCCCAACAAATAGAATGCTAGGTGTAGTAAAAAGCGAGAGAAATTTGAGAGTTTCACATGGCATCGCATGGATGCAGCGTGAGGAGCTGAAGCTGGAGCGCAGGAAATCCGAGCTCAAGCAGGGTATATTTGAGCGTCGGCAGGATTTTGAGTGAAAGCTTTAGAAAATCTAATGTGGAGTTAATAAGTCTAGTTCTCGAACTGAAACACCACCAATGAAGAGAGGTAATAACCCGCTTGTGGTCAAACCGTACAAACTGTGAGCTTGCACTCAAGCAACTTTAAAAACTAATAGAAATCGCTCTGTCTCTTTCCCGACCGCAAAAGGGCGGGACAATTACGTTTAGCATCTTCTTTGCATTTGAGCACAAGCAGAGAAAATCTACGTACAATCAGGGGCTACTTGAGTGCGAGTGCAGGGTTTTGAGTGAATGCATTATGAAATCTGAATGTGAAATCAATGTTTCAAACAGAACGCTCCTGAATAAAAAGAGGTAACAAACCCACAGAGCTTTTGCTTCTCGTTCTCTGAGGGCGTCTCTGGAGGGGCCCGCGGCCGAGGTAAAACCACGCACCCCCGTTTGCCCGACCCTCTCTCTGTAACCGGAGGTACTGTACCTTCCCTCCGCCTCACATCTGTCCTGCTGCTCTGCACTCGACATGGAAACACATACAGAGATTAGTTCCAGACAGATGGGCCCGGTCCCAGGCTTATGAAACACAAGCTCAACATGTGGTGGGACAATGTGAGATGTCAATTATTGAGTTTATTTGCACAGCGATAAAGCGTTCTGCAGAAGCTGATTGATGCAAATACGGTGCAGATAAAATAGTTTTACCGAGAGATAAGAGACACACTCACAGATCTGAAGATAAAAGTGACAAAACGGAGCAGAGCGAGGTTCCTGCTGAGCAAACATCTTCCTCTGCTGATCAGAGACGACACAAATCTTCATCTTACAACCACACACTCCTTCTTTTTGCTCCAATAGTCTGTTTTTTCAGCACAGCCTGACCTCAAGTCAACTGTTGTTGCAGCATATGTCTTAGTTTCAGCGAGGCCGAGTCGCTCTCTTATAACGTTAGCCAACGGTTCCTCTGGGGGAAAGCAGGGAGGTTACTCAGTGAATGGCTTCTGCCCCCGACCACAGATCATTCTCATGGGAACGTGAGTCTGGAGCTCGGAGCTGAGAAACATGGAGCTGGTGTTTCTGCTCAGAATCAACTTACTGCAATCGTTTTTTATGTGTGTTTTTTGTGTCTCATTTCTCTGCCATTCATCGTGTCTCAACCAAACCAGTGGAGCAGATGATGCCACCGGTTTGTTCTGAGTCCGCTTCTGTATTTCTCAGATGTTTCAGACACCACCATCAAAATCTGCTTCAGATTCTGCAGAAAACGCAGAGTCGGACATTGACGATAATATGTCACTGATCCGATACCAAGTTTTTAAAGCATATTTGTTTCTCCCAGATAAAAACGTTGGAAATATTTCACACAAGAAAATAGTAACGTGAACTGTATTTTATAAACTGTGGCTGCACTTAAACAGCTATTTATAGGAAGCAATTGTTGTCTGTTTGTAGATATATATTTTTTTGGTGTTGTATTTCAGTTCTGACTGTCAAACTACATAATGAACACGGTGGCTGTTGTGTTCTTGATTTGCTGTGTGTGAGCTCTCTCAGCCGCCGTAAATAACAGAAGTTCTATCAGAAAGTTGTCACTTCCATACATGTTAAGCGTACAACTGTTAAAACACATCATACAAGTTGTGATTGTTTTAAATGCGCTGGTATCGGCTCGTTTCCTCCTGTTGGGAACTGTTGGGTTTAAGGATCCTGAGCTCACTGTATAAAGCAAGAACACAATATTTGATGTTGCAGCACAATATCTTGTCGGAGTTCCTCCATCACGATCACACTTATTTTTGTTTCTGCTCAGACTCACACTCAGGCTCTTTGTTAAAGATCCTGCTCTGGTTTAATACAGAGAGATGTTGTGTGACAGTTGTGTGTTTAGTGCAGCCAGCAGCCGCTCCACCACCTCCTGGAGACTGTGACGCTGGACGTGTGGTTTCATTTGGTCATTCGTTCAAAACTAAAAATACACAACAGAACATAATCCAGCCTGAGATTATGTTTCCTACAAAAGATTAGCTTTAAAGAAATGTAATATCTAGGACACAGGCTATGAATATACAAACTTGACATCAGTGTGTTTCTCTCCACAGCATCAGGAGCTAATCCTCATCTTTGTTTTACACAGATTAATTCGGATGGTTTCTTTTAGGTTAAGATAATTTGGGATTCGTACTTCCTCATTATTTTAACTATCACCTCCATGTTGGTAGCATTAGTAACGGCACAAATACAAAACCCCGTCTGGTGATCGAGAATCCAAAAACTTCACCTGAGGAAAGTTGGTTTCTCACATTTTAGTAGAACTTTGAAAAAGTTGTTGAAATCAGATCATTTCTATTTCTGAGTTTCTTCCGGCTGATATCAGGAACAACTGAGTCATGAACCAGGCCTTTCACCTTCCCTCTGTGGGAAGATGGATGTGGGGTTTGTTTTATTCCAGGATCCAATTTCAGCGACGGCTCTTATTTTTGTCCCTTTCTAAACTTGATGTTTGTCTTTTAGCTTTTTTTTCAAATCGAGGGTCTGGCTTTTCTCCTCCTTTTCTCTCCTCTGCTGCTGGACACATTTACCATATCGTGGTTTGGCAGGGTGATCGTGCAGTGACAGCTTTCTCAGTCGTCATTGTTCCTGTTAACATACAAATCAACAGCAGGTGTTGTTTCCACCCAGTTTTTAATTTCTCTAAATACCACACACTGTAAAATAAGTTTGAATATATCAGAGCTCCGTCTGGTTCATGTTTAGAGGCGGTGTCTTTTTTATTAATGAAATGCACGTTCATTAACAGCAGCTGAGGTTCACGATCACACACGTCCTGTCTGTGGTTTAGGCAACGAAGCACTTTGAGCAAAGATGGTGTTTTAGGTTAAATAAAGACAATACAAGGTCGCTATTGTGTTAAAGAGTTTCCTGGACCCAAAATGGAGATGTGCAAGTATACGCAGGTTGTGCAGGAAAGAATATGTAATGAGAGAAAAAAGCTTACGCTCTGTGCTTGAAGGTCGGAAAGCAAAAAGTGACTCAAGCTACAAAAATCTAAATTTAGGCAACAAAACTTGGGAAAATGAGGAAACCACCAGGGAACAGAATCCGAACAAAGCGTGGAGCACAGAGACTAATATACATGAAGGAAGGTGATTGGACGCAGGTGAAACACGTCAGGACGTCACAGTAATGACAGGAAGTGAAACAAACAAACAAACACACACTCGGTAAGTAGTTTCAAAGTAAAACAGGAAATAATAAAGTCAAAGTTCAAAGAAATTCAAAAACACATTTTACTGATGTGTTCTGTATCAACAATGGACTGTAAATAAAGATGGATGGATGGAAGGATGGATGGAAGGATGGATGGATGGATGGATGGATGGATGAATCCCTCCACTGTCTGTGATGACTCTCAACAATGAGCTAAAACTGCTCGTCTTATTTTGTGAAATAAGCAAAATGCTCCAGAAAATCGGAGACAGAACTCCGAACAGGCAGTGCTCTGACACAGTCTTTCGCCCCAATGATGCAAAATCAACTAAATATAAATGTAAATAAAAGTTTTTAATGTTAAAAGACAGTTGAACGTGTTGTATCTTATTTGCACTTTTGTCCCTTCATCTCTTTTTGTTAAGATAAACTTCTTATTAAGTTCAAAGCTGGGAAGTGAAGAATAATTCTCCATGTTCAGTGTTGAAGCTGAAAACTTTTGACCAAATGTGGTCCCAGTGTAATTCTGTATCAGACGGGCGTCAGGGATTTCCAGTGTTTGTCCACGTTATGTGTTTATCTTCATGATTGTAAGAGCTTTAGCTCGACTCTTATTATGGTCATTCCATCATATTTGTTGAGGTTTTCTGACTTTCAGAAAAAGATTAAAAAAGATTAAAGACATTATTCATCATTTTACATGAAGCTTCTCAGATACTTTAAAGAGTCGAGAGCCTCAAACTGTCGAGCGGAGATTTTATGTCTCCGAGCGAAGTCGTCCGTCTGAAAGAGTCATGACACCGTGATGGGTTTGATCTTTTTTAAGCCGCAGTGATTCCTCCAATACTTATTTTGTTGCGAGGCAACATGAGGCGAAACTGAAAAATATTATGAAACACAAATAAACGGAAGCAGCTCACAGGCAGCGGCTTTTTTGTTCAGTTTCAAAATTGAGATCTCTCTTCGTTTCAGAAAACCATCACTTTTCTCCAACTAAAGACACGGGGTGGATATTCTGCAGCTGAGCGTGACCTCTGACCTCTCACTGTGTGAACAAGAGAAGAAGAACATCACATCGTAAGTCTCACAAATTAAGTCTAAAGTAGTTAGTTCTTGTTTCACTGATTAATAAGGTTTTAAAGTCTGAGGGCGTTTTCACACCTGGTTCGGTTCAGAGCTTCAGACTCTTCAGTTCAGTCTGAAGCTGAACATCAGGTGTGAACGGTTCCTCAGAGCAGAAGAGGTGTTCTGGGTCTGGATCAGTACTGTGGAGTACTGCGTCTGAAGGTGCTGAGGCTGCTAGTGATACCATCATGATGTTACCATGGCAACCGAATCAACTGCTACCTGCCCGTCGAGCCAGGTCAAGAAACATGTTGTGATGATATTCAGGTTCGGTCACGTGCACTGGGACCATCAATGGGCTCGAGTCGGGCCGGGACACAAACACCAGAATGGCTGTTGGGTTTAGGTCGGGTTCGGTTAGTTTTTCTCTCTCAGGAGTTCACGCAGAAAAGTGCAGTCCAAGCTCCGTCTCAGGGTCAGAAGACGGCTGCTTCACATGTCCTGCATCCGTTTGGTGTGAGGTTACGTTCTGAGAAATGAAAGCGTCGTGTAAGATGCAATACCTCAGAGCTCCCATTTTGTAGAAATGTGTTTTGCAATTGTCGATGCAGTGGAAAGAGAGCAGCTGTAGCCACAAAAGGCATTCTGGGAAATGTAGGAAAGGGCTTATTGTAGCAGACGTACATTAAACAGGTTTTGGGAAAGTGGAGGCATCTAAAAACACATTTTCCTGGACAGATAAAGAAAAAAGTCCTGGAATGCACTGAACATGATGACGTGATCAAAGAGTTTAAGAGAAGTTAATGGGATATTTTCCATTAAAAACTGTGGGACTGAAGAGATAATGTTTTATTTAATGAAAATGTCTGATAGTTTATATACAGGAGAACGTAAACTAATCTGCTGCTTGAGTGTCTGTGAGCGGCTGAAAGAGAAGGAGACAGAGATGGTTTCAGGGAGGGAGCTGAGTCATTACTTTGGTTCTATCTTCAGAGAGACTTCAGCTTTTTAGAGATTTCAAAAGCTCGGCATAAATGGAGGACGATTTCCCACCATTAGTGACGAGCGTGTTTACACTGTATTATCTGCTTCGTTCTAACTGTATCGCACAAGTAATTCAAACCCTGATAAGCGCGAACATGAAGATTAACAAGGTCACTCAATTCATGATACAGAAGCAAACAAAAACATCCATCCTCAGAGCGAGAACGGTTGTTTTTCAGGAATTAAACACAGCCTTGATGAGAATTAAAGCCAGGTTATTTATGTAGAAAGGTTTCAGCTCCTCGGACATCATGTGGATTGTTGTGGGTGAGTCTGAAACCTGTGGGTGTGGTGAAGGAGCGAGTGGAATTTGCAGGAGGTCAGTCTTCAGCCAGCAGTTCCTGACAGGCTTTTACATCCCAAAGTAAACACGCTGCCGCTCCTCTAACTGCAGGGAAACATTAACCCTCATCAATCAAACGTTAGAGAGACGTGCCAACAGGCTCCAACACATCAGGGGCAGAACTACTGCATTTCATTATAACTACGCAACAAACTGAACCTGTCACAGACTTTTCTCTGCTTTTCAAACGCTAGATGCAGATTTACGATTGTCTCTCATCATAAAATCATCCTTTTTTCATTTGAAAAGTAGTTTCCTGATTCCAGGAAGTAGCCACAGCCTCACACTGTGTCTCACACTGGCAAAGGCTCTCGTCTTCTCCTTTCATCATCAAACTAAATGTCAACAATTCAAATCTTCAAACAGTGTCATTCAATCCTGAATCCAAAGAATCCAACAGGTTGATCCTTCTCGATGCCAAACCTACCGCAGGACTCATTGCACTTCGGTGAACTTTAATCCGAATGAGTTGATGCTTCTCGGGTCAACCTATCCGAAGCTAACGAGCTCTCTATGCAGCCGCAAAGCTGCAGCTGAATGTAGTGATCGATGCAACAGGCTGGGGACACAATCAGGAAATCCTCCTCAGACTAGACCGTCTCATTTCAGATTCGTCCTGCGCCGGTTACTTAGTCTACGAAGATGCCAATTAGAGTCCTCGGCAAGGATGCTTCCGCTGAGACGCAGCTTTTCAGCTCAGTGGGACATAGCTTACTTTAACGTAGAGCTGCAGGTAACGACTGTAACAAACTGGCACCTGTTAATCCTCCTCTGCTGGAGTTGTTGGCGAGTTTGAACAAACTATGACGCTCTGCAGCGCTGCCTCTGTGAGATGGTACCAGGCTGAGGAACATCCAGAAATATCTATACAACCAAAAATCATGATCCTTTGAAAGTCTGATGTTTCTACTTCACCTCCTCGTAGACAGAATAAAAGGGCCATTTATAGAATTGACAACAATGGACTGACCATTGACTTTAGCCAGTAAAGCGATTTCAAAACCAGTTAGATCTGAAATGTTTTATTCACGATTCAAGGTCACTGCAGGTGTGATCAGATCCTCCATTAATATATTTACACCTGAATTTCCTCCAGAGCCACAAAATCCACAAGATTAAAAGACAACAAAATCCCCCACAACCATCACGTGTTGGGTTTCTGACCTTTTTATCATCATCACCCTCATTCAGCTTCACGTTTCTCTTCTCACCAGCAGATCCTAAACAAATCATAAAACAGTCTTTACAACCAATCAGCTCTGCATGTGTGTGTCTTATCTCTGTTTTCCTTCCAGATTCACAAACACACTCAGAAAGCATTAACACACACTCAGCCATTGTTCCCGTGTTTCACTTGGAGCGGAGGACAAACGTTATCAGACTCCAAACCCACAACGACGAGCCAAAAGCCATTTGCTCCCCCCCCCCCCGAAATAAACAGGGTGTCCCTCCCAGTACGCAGGGCCAAGATACCCAGAGGATTGTTGTGTGATTGTTGTGTTGTGTGTGTGTGTGTGTGCGTGTGTGTGTGTGTGTGTGGAGGTCAGAGTGAGGACTCACACTCTGCAGGATTCTTCTTGAATGGTTTCTACAGCTACTTTAATTTTTTTTTATTGCATCGCAGATTTTAAGTCACTCAATCTAACTTCGAGCTTTCAGCGACGTGCTGCAGATCAACACGCTGAATTCAAACCGCTCTGTCCAGACATTTTCCTTAAACTGGAAGGGCTCTGTACGTCACAATGCAAATCATGAGTCAGTTGCTCCAGATATTATCCAGTATTTTTCCTGCCAGTTCTCAGGTAAGATGATTGTAAAATGTCCATCATTCCAGAACAGAACATAAACGTCTCGTGCAGCCTCCTGCTGCTCCACCCAGACACAATCAGGGAGGCTGTGTTTGTCAGTTTCGCTCTAAAGTTACAGAACATACTTAATATCATAGATTTAAAAAGTAAACTGAGCTTTTTATCCACTTTAGCCTTTAACTATCTACGACTTTCCTGACACAGGAGATGCAGCACCTCCACACACACGTTACTGCTGTAATACTTCACCTTGACTTCATGCATGTTATTTATTTAATTTTGATTTAATTCATGTATTTACAGAGCATGATCGTGGGTAATATCCACCATTATGCCTCAGTTCGGTGAGTGGGAAGTCTGTCACCACATGTGGCTACGGATCTCGCACTTTGCAGGGGTTTTGTGCAACAGGCAGGAAATGCACCGTGATTCACATCCTGCTGAAGTACGGCCAATGATGCAATGCTGGTTAAAAATGAACTCCCATAGATGGTCGGAGGATGTCTCATCACTACCCTCATATTCATCAGCACAGTTGTTTTCAGCTCCCACTTCTCCCAGTGTAACCCCCCAGTTCACAAACTTTATTTCACTTCATTAAAACCGAACGATGATCAATGATGAGGTTGTTTCTCCGCATCGGCCACAAAGTGAGTTTTTATAATCCTGCTTTTTGATCTGAACCTGTTCCCAGAGCTGCTCTGAACTCGTTTCCTGTCAGATAATGTCGAGCTCGCGTGAGGAAACAGCAGAATAATAAACAAATATCTCAGGATGAAAAATATTTCCGCCCTAAAAACGTTGCTAGATTTCATGAATTCATTTGTCAATTATTTTAAGATACACACCAGATTTGTTCTAAAATGCTTAACAAAAGACGTGATTGTGTAACTAAATTGTACACACAACTTTTATAAATCTGATACTTCTTGCTCCAATGATTATTATGGAATTTAATTATTGTTGTGTTTATGTTTTATTTTAAGCTACATTTTACTCATGCACATCTTTTAAATGATTATAGCAGTTTTTAACCTCTGATTTAATATGAATTATATTCCTATGTTCTTTTGTTGCATTATACGTTTGTTCTCTTTCACGACTTGTTTCCTGTGTTGTCACTGCCGAGAGGAAGGGTAGATTAAGACATCATTGTGACTGAGAAAAAAAAGAGGAAGAGGAAGAGGAAGAGACAGAGACAGAGACAGAGACGTGTGGATGAGAGGTTTTGAGATTCAGGAAACACTTTGACACGAAGCAGCTGTCGATACAAGCAGAGGAAACAGAAACAGATAAATGATCCGAAGGAATCTCAGAAGATGATTCATCTACTTGTCCTCGCTCTGATCCTCACAGGTAACAGTACACACTAATATACAGTACACACACACACACACACACACACACACACACACACACACACACACACACACACACACACACACACACACACACACACACACACACACACACACTAATATATGATGACACATGTTTCCTCGAAATACACATTCATCAGCTCATTTAGTTTGAGATAATTACTTCATGTTAATGTTCTCTGCTGCATGATATGAGTTTTATAATAAGTCATGAACTGCACTGAAGAGTTTTACTGTAAAATATAAAACACATTAAATATTAAAACACGATGAGGATGGGAAATATTCCACTGATGAACAGGTAGAGATGTTTTCTGTGTTTGTTTTCATGATTATAAAAATGGTTAATTATCCAAAATATGAATATTTGAACTAAAATTGAAGTCAAAACAATTTTCATTTATTTCCTGAATATTAAAGACCCCTGGTGGCAGGAAGCTGGCAGAGCACATGGCAACACCCAGTTTAAAGTGTGACACCAATTATATAAATGACTCACAAATACTTATTATAACAACAAATAAATACTTCACGTTTACTGCTGTAATTAAACAAAGATTCTTTGACTCTGACAGTGTAGATGTTTACTGTTTTATTCTATAACATCAAGAGAAAAAAAACCCACTGTCATTAAACAATTATCCTGAAATTTCTCATGACAAAAATACTCAGTAATATTCTTGATAAATTCCTCTGTTTATTTACTGTTTCCTTTCTTTGAATCGTTTACAACAGGTTGTGAGGCTGAACTTGAAATCAAGGCGTGTACGGGAGGATGGTTTGAATTCACCTGCAAATGCAAAATGAAATGTCCAACCATCGACGTCAAGAATCCCCGAAGACACATAACAAGCACTACAGTGAAAACATGGGAACAGGATGAGAATATTTCCTTGTACCACGATACAGAAAATAAAGTCCTCAGGGTGAAGGTCACAACACTGACGTCTGCTGATTCTGGGGATTACAAGTGTAAGATTAAGAAAAAAACAACCAAAGTGGAGCTGAAACTGAAGAATGGTAAGAAAATGATTCATCTCATCAGCGACTCTCTTGTTCTTCGTCAAAGTACTTTACAAATATAAAAGTAAAGAATTATAAAACTAGAGTTACTATCATTATCTGTCATTGAGTTAGTTAAACATTATACATTTATTTTTGAAGTTTAATTCCATAAAATATTCTATGATATTTACATATTATGTATTTACTTTCCTGTGATGATGAGTAATACCCACAGGTCTGTCAGGATCATAGACTGTAAACAAAGATGGACGACATGAAAGCTCCTCAAAATGCCTTGATCGCCCCCTGGTGGCGGCAGTGTGGGTCACAAACCCCGCCTCCTACATGTTAAGAAAATGGGAAATGGATCAAGCGAAGAATATTTAAGAACACGTCAGATGTTAAGATGGTTTCTGTGATTTGAGGTCGTTCTTATCACACTGATGTTTGTCACTTCTGCGCAGACGTTGTCCATCTTTATTTAATCGACGGTATATACTCAGTCCGGCCTTTTTCAGCAGATCATATCTTCATTATACTTTATTCTATTTTTAGTTATTACACATTTCAATCTACTTGTCTTATTTGTCTCTTTTTAATCTTTTACTTTTTTCTTGAACATAAATTGATTTCTCTTAACTTTGTGGTTTTTAATGTCGACCTCTGTGTATGAAATAAATAAAACCTTGGCTTTCTCAAACACTGACTTAACTTCCCAGATTCAGGACCTTTCTATTTCAAGTCCTCATTGACGTACAGTAGCTGACAAAGTTAGGAAAATAGAGGTAAAGTCCTGATATGGTTTATACACCTGAAACCTTTTACGTTTCTCTTTTACCTGCAGGCGGCTGCCAGGAACCGCTTCATCAAACTGTTTACGCAAAGGCTAAAACCACCGTAACATGCAACTATACCCCCAAGAAAAAATACGTGTTTTTTTTCTGCAAAGAGGAAGGTTCTGACTGCATGGACGTTTTTCCAACACAACCTGCTTCATGGTCAGAGGGAAAGTTCACGCTGACAGAAATCGAAAGTGGCTTCAGCGTGTCCATCAGCGACGTGTCCTCGCAGGATGGTGGCGTCTACTGGTGTGGATCAGCTCATAGACTTTACAGGAGTTCACTCAGACAAATAAAGCTGGAGGTTAAAAGTGAGTCATTACCGTCTGCAGCCTCTGATGTTTGTTCATATGTTAAGATATGACTAAATTACTGGGTTTTTCCTGCCTCCTCCATGTTAGCAGGTGAGACATGGCCCAAACTACTCAAAGTAGACGTTAATAATGTGTTTATCAAAGATGGTTTCTGTCATTTCAGGTCGTTCTTATCTCCCTGATGTTTGTTCAAGTGTTTTCTGATCAGTTTGGTTTTATTTAGTTATTTGATGATATAAAAAATAGACAGAGACATCATGATTGACAGCTGAGACTGACTCCTGATTGGTCCAGAGCATTTACAAAGTGGGACCTTGCAACCACAGCTTCATCAACCAATCACAACTGCACAGACTCCTAAGGACATCAAAAGACCAAGATGGCCGCGACCATGTCCGAGATATTCTGGCTTCATTTCTGGATGGTGGGAGGAGGTGGTGACCCGTCGTCCATCTTTATTTACTGTCTATGATCTGGATACTTCTACTTCAATGTTCATCCATTACAGCACTTATCCTCTGAGGGTTGCACGGGGCTGGAGCCAAACCCAGCTTGACTCCAGATACGAGAGTAATTTGGAATTTGCGAGCTTCACACAGGCTCGAGTGGCAAAGAACGATCCAGTGCCGCAAGAAACAATGACCACATCCTCTGGATCAGACGCTCCAATTGGCTGTGACGCCAAGTGCATATTTAGTCATTTTGACTTTAATCTGTTTCATCTAGTTTCAGAGCCTCCACCTGCAACAACACCCTCCGTCCAGGAAACTACTGGATCTTCTACTTCCTCAGTCCAGACAACCACTGCATCTGCTGAGCATCAGGGTGAGGAAGGAAACTTTGGTTTTTAAAAACATACAAAAACACGTGAAAACTTCCCTAAAATTCAATTACACTGATGATTCTGGACGAATGTTGTTGGTGACGGTCGTTCTGTTGTTGCGTGGCTTTGATTGGCAGGTGGCTCTTACTGGTTATCGTTGCAATTGTTGCAGTGATGTGTGCAGCCGCGTTGGTGCTTTCTGTCGTCATATACAAGAGATGTAAGAGATTTCTCACTCTGCAGAACATGAATCACTCACAAGTTCCCGCAAGTTGTGATGATGGAAATGTTTCCAGGGGACCCAAAAAAGTGATGCACCTGCTCTAGTTCAATACTCTGTCAAATTATTCAATATATAACTATTTATAATATATTTTTTGGGTCCCATGGAAACGTTTCCGTTGTTGTTTTTCTATTTGCACGTCTTCTTAATTTGCAGTGTGTCTCGGACACCGTAATAGAAGCACTAATGTACGACTGAGCAGGACAGAGCCAACACATTGTTTTCATTGATTTCTTACATTTTCTCATTTGTGTCTCCCAGGATGTGACGGATCAAAAAACACAACTCAGAACGAGGTAAATACTCAGTGTGTGTGTGTGTGTGTGTGTGTGTGTGTGTGTGTGTGTGTGTGTGTGTGTGTGTGTGTGTGTGTGTGTGTGTGTGAGTGCTTGTGTGTGTGTGTGATCAATAACAATTGGAATCTTCTTACATGCCTGATATCAGAAGCCCTTGTGTCCGGAACCATGAATCAATTTAAAAGTTCAGTGTGTAGAATGTAGTGACATCTAGTGGTGAAGTGTCATGTTGCAGCTGAACACCCCTCACCTAAAAATAAAAGGGTTGTTTTTCGGAGCAACTGAGATGATAATTTCTCTTTACGAACTTTAGTTTGAGTTGATGCTTATTGTTAGGTTGTATATAACGTCTGTGTTTTTCATCCCGGCAGGATCACAACTATGTAGAGATAGAAGAGCGCCTCCAGAAGCCAGACTCAGGAACTGCACCAAAAACATTGTACGTCACTGCCAACTTCCCCACAAACGCTTCTGGCTCCCATTACTCCAACATCCTGTTTGAGAAAAGCTCTGGTGAAGTTAGTGGTGACACATATTCCACTGTAGGGGGCAGTGTCCCGTGTCCCACCTACTCTACTGTCAATCATCTTTCCAGCTTCACTGAAAAACCTTTTTATTCTACCGTCAACTTCTCCGTCAGGTCCTCACAGGGGCCTTGAAAAACGCAAACCTGGCTCAGACGTCAGAAAGAAACAAGACTATATCGAATATTTTGTCAAAACCTTTGTAAGATTAGCAGCTAATGCATCTATTGTACTGTGTTTGTGTTATTATCATCTGTTCCCTATGGAGAAATATGAAGAATTTGAGGAAAAACTATGAAAATGTTAATTATAACATGGAATCAGTATTTTTGAAAAGATCGTATTATATCCTTTGTGTATATATATATATTAATATAAAGTGTTTATCTTCATGTTTTACCAGATACCCTAAGAAACATACTTGATATATTGTATTGTATTACTATCAAGGGGTGAAGTGTATTTTTGTAACATAGAAGTAAATTTTCAGTTTTGGACAAATCGAAAGTCTCACCTCTGTCTGCTCCCTTTGACCTCAAAGACAGAGAGGATCCAGATGTTGGTGCTCTGGAACATCTGAATATCTTTCATGTTTCTGTCGGCAACAGAAATTTGCTGAATCACTTCCTTAATTCTTCATCTTTTCTCTCAGAACTGAATTTTCCAGCCACCGAAAAAAAAATGTAATTAGACATTTCTTGACCTTTTGTCCCTGAAGCCTCTGACTGAACGTGTTAATATTTGATCATCTACGATTGAAGAAGTCACCCCGTCATGTTTCCCTGCTGTGGCTCCTCACGCCACAATAACATACCATCACATACAATAACATGGTGCCAGCCGCGTGTTGAGTTGTTTTAATGCGAAAATTCTAATAACACGTTACCAAGTGAAAATGACGTAGAAATATGAGCAACAGGAGCAAACATCTCATCAGTGAAGCATTTCTATGTGAAAAGGTTTACAAGCGCTAATCCTCAGAAAACACACGAGTTTTGACCGAAAGGGGAAAAAGATATCGCAACACAGCTGTTCAGACGCTGAAGACACAAAAAAACTAATTCAGAGACGCTGAAGAAAAAAAACGTTTCAACATCAGAACCCAGATGAACAACATGAGGAGTTTGGCTCTGCTCCTCCTCTCGCTGATCACAGGGAACAACTTCACTACTGATTCTACTAATAACGCTTACAACTCTATAAGACGTAGATCCCAGCAGCTTTACTGCAGCACTTAATAAAATTATAATCATCATGGATCAGAAAGTAAATACGTTTATTTTCTGTTTTCAACATAACAGGGATGAAAGCTACAGATCACAACTTTTAAACTAAAGGTTTTATTCTTTCCTGAACTTTCATATCGATGAGTTTCTGTTTAAGGCTCTTTGACTATTTTGCATCTTTCTTAACACTTAACATGCAGATGGGGGTTGTTAATATTAATCAAATATACAAAATTATTATTATTATTTTATGAATATTAAAAGTGAAAATGGTAAAATGTCCATGTCTGATATTATGATATCATTACTTCTTGTGGTGGTGATTTTAAGATTCAATAAATTAAAGTGTAAGAAGACATAACGTGAAGTTCTGCAGATTTACCACATGTCCGTCATAAAATGTATTTTTATACTTACAAGTATGTTGGAAAATATACATTTCAACAGTGATTTGTGTTTTTATTTACTGTATCTGAACTCTTTCTATAAAAAAAATCACATCATAATGAAACATCCGGGGTCTAGCTCATGTCCATGCACTCTGCTCCGCTCCCGCCCTCGCCTCCCTGGACGCTCTGGTAAATAGAAGCCATGTCGGCGTTGGTTCGGATCTGGTTGGCGAAGTCGGCCATGCTGGGGCTCCTCTCCACGTTGGGCACGGCCAGCAGGGCGGCGACAGCGCGCATGGCCGAGCGCCGCAGCTCCTCCTGCTTCTCAAACTCCTGCTTCACGGAACCGGCCTTCACCTGCAGGGGGCGCCACGTGACAGAGATGAGGAAAAAAAACACACTTATGGACATGATGGTGTGTGTGTGTGTGTGTGTGTGTGTGTGTGTGTGTGTGTGTGTGTGTGTGTGTGTGTGTGTACCTTGGTGGTGCAGGTAGCTTTAAGTGGCTCCACCAGTCTGTCCAGTCGTTGAAGAACAGCAGCAGGACACAGAGACGCGAGTCTGGCCAACATCAGGAAGGTCAGCATCTACACACACACAGACACACACACACACACACACACACACACACACACACACACACACACACACACACACACACACACACACACACTGAAACACACTGAATTCTACAGATTATTAATCAGCTCTCGACTCATCACTAACCGTCACCAACAGAAACCTGCTGCATTGGACGATAGTGCCATCTACTGGACTATAACAATTTTTTACTCCTGATTTTTTACAAAAATGTAAAAAGAATTCTAATAATCCAACATATCTGTGTCTAAATAAAAAATGTAATACGAGAAATAGATTTAAAAACACATTAAATGTCACCTCGGCTTCTGAGTTTTTTTCTTTGCTACCCACCCTGATGTCATAGTGGTCTTTGAGTCCTTCTTCTACATGATCCAGGAACTGCAGGACATCCAGCCCCTCCAGGCAGCTGTCCAGCAGAGTGTACATACACTCGAACGCTGCTTTACGCACGTCCAGACCGTCGTCCACCGTGTGTTTGAACGGACCCATCTCCACCTGCAGGGAGCAATCATTTAAAACGCCCGCATTAAGAGAGAAACCCCGCTAACAGCTTCCTCAGCCTCCCAACCGGACAACCCACTTCTCTGATGAGGTCCTTCCTGATCTGCGTCTCCTTGTAGAGGTGAGGCAGCACTGTTCCCAGCAGGCCGCGGATCAGGGACGGTTTGTTATGAGCTGCGGAGTTAAACATCACCAAAGCCACGCGCCGCACGTTGAGGTCTTCATCCTGCAGCGTCTTTAGGAAGTCGCCTGAAGAGAGATGGTGTCAGGGTTAGCAAACAGACATGATGTGTGTGAGTATAAAGTGGTACATCAGTTGGTAGGCTGCACTCTTAAAGAGCAGGGTAGGCTAAGGTCCGCCTACCAGCTGAGGATGGTAAAAACCTTATGGACAACGAGGCCATGTGAGGAGGTTTGAGTCCTCCTTTAGTAGCCGCAGGTTCAGGTCTGACCATTTGCCGCATGTCTTCCCCACTTTCTCGTCCACTTTCACCCTTTAATGTTTAAATGTCTGATTTCTGAAGGCTTAATGTCAGAATATTACCTTTAAAAAAATGTTATGGATGTTTTAACTGCCCACTGACGCAGGAAGGATTTCTCTGGTGCTGCCAACGGTCAGAGTAACTGTGACAGTTACAGTTAGTTACAAATCTCAGAATTAGGATCAGGTTTAGGTTTATTTTAAATCTCGGAGTTCATCGACTATCATCCGATGATGAATTAACCTCTGAGGGCAACGTTTCTCCGTTCATTGTTTACAGTCCAAATAGTTTCAGTTATCACATGAGAGTGATACTTTTCAAGCTAATTAAAACACATTTCAGTCAATGTGTTCTGCCTCTCTCTCTCTCCACACAGATTGTTTCCATGTGGGCAACCAAAGCTCAAACGTGGTACGAGAACCAGAAGCTTCCAGCCCTGAAATCTTCACTGACAGATTCTGTATATTCACATGAAGAATCGATTTGTCGAGGTTTGTCCACAGTAAAAGGAAACTTACCGATGCAGCCTTTCAGCAGTGAATCTATGGGAGCAGGTTGGTCAACAATAGTGAACTTGATCGCTGTCACCACTGTGCTGCGAGCCAGAGCCGAACCTGTGAGGGGCCGAGGAAAGTGTTTTTTATTTGACCTTTAAAAGAAACATAGAAAATGAACAATAACATTGTATTTGATTCTCTAAAAACCTTGGTGCCATCCTCGTATTCCTTTAAAACTGCAAACAAACCAAACTTCACAACAATCTGACCATTAACTGTAGAAATATGTTTGGTTTGGACCAAAGTATTGAAAGAATGGACAGACCATAGACTGTAAATAAAGATGGACGACATGACAGCTGCCAAAAGTGAAGCCAAAACATCTGGACCACCCCCTAGTGGCTGGCTGCAGTACAGGTCATCTAAACTT